>NC_079490.1:185731707-186033575 GCF_020520425.1 Spinacia oleracea
ACCAATCAACAAGTTAATACAGACTATTAAAGGAAAAGCTAATTAAAATTAGCTAGAAGTGGATACATTAAGCATTGACTAAACATTCATAACACCAATCAACAAGTTAATACAGACTATTAAAGGAAAAGCTAATTAAAATTAGCTAGAAGTTGATACATTAAGCATTGACTAAATATTCATAACACCAATCAACGCATGATTTTATCATATATTCAGTTCTTATACTCAATTTTGATGAACCTAGCATATATTATAACCTTAATTGTTATACCCACTTAAATGCAGCTCAAGATTATGCTACTAAAAGCAAGATTAGTAAAAAAAAATGATGACAAAAGTTAAGATTTTTTGCTCACTTTCTGAGTCTGCTGGCTATTAGTTCTTATACTCAATTTGATGAATCTAGCATATATTATTACCTTAATTGTTACACCCACTTAAATGTAGCTCAAGATTATGCTACTAAAAGCAAGATTAGTAAAAAAAAAAATGATGACAAAAGTTAAGATTTTTTGCTCACTTTCTGAGTCTGCTGGCGAAAATAGCCATTCTCATACACAAGATGTGAAACTTGTTTCTGCAACCTATCATTCTCCTCCATAAGAAGCTTATTCATAGCAGTCAACTTCCTATTCACAGCTTGTAGCCGTGATGCCTCTTTTCTCTGCTTCTCCCTGCATCTGTTGTTTCAACATTAATTAAACCACATTATAAGTTTTATTACTCACTCAACCCCATATCTAAAAATTGATTTGGGGAAGACGAAGATACCTTCTATTCTGAAACCAGACTTTGATCTGCTTAGGCTCGATGTTTGAGAGAATAGGGCATTCACGAATAAGCTGTTGACGACGAAGTGAACTGGGTTTAGGACATTCATGATAAAGCCTCTCAAGAGCTTCAACCTGCTCAGGTGTATACCTCACATACTTTCCATTATCCATTACTCCTTTACCATCCTTGCAGGACATTGCCATCATCTTCAAAACCAGTTCTTATTTTGAAACTAACTAAAATCTAGAGAAAGATAAATAAATATAAATGAACAACTCTGTAGTTTTTGTTTTTGGTTTTTTTGGTGCTCGTTTTTTGAATTTTCTAGTGAAGACGACGTAGATGATAATCTGCTAACATAGACTGAGGCAGCGGATAACACAAGGAATATGTGTTTATCTTTCTTCAAGACAAGATCAGAAAAATTTACTACCACCCAAAAACAAACTGACCAAAATAGTAGTACTCCCTTACTATTTTTGTAATATACAATACAACGATCTAAAAAGCGACGAAAATACGCAGCTCAAGAACCATGAACCCCATTTCTTCTTCTTCTCAGAAAGCGACGGGAATATTTATATAAATAGAAACCATAAGTTATAGTAAATTAAAGTTGGAAAAAAAAAAAAAAAAAAAAAAAGGAAGTGGGGAAATCAAGTGGAATTCAACGAAGATAGTATAATTGGAAGTGGGTAATCAAGATCTCTGATAAAAATAGAACAGAAAGCAGAAATTTCTTCTTTTTCTTCTGAGTATTCAGCATCTTCTTTATTTATGAACCCAGAAACTGATTGAGTTGATAGAACAAACTAAAGAATACCCAGAAATTTTGCATTCATGAATTTGGAAGAGAGAACAAAACAGGAGAGAGAAAGTACTGAAATGAGCTGGAAAAAAAAAGTATATAAAGCTTCAAACCAAAACAAAAACAAAAACAAAACAAAAAAAACCCTAATTTTACAAATTGGGGATTTATGAGTATAATTTTACTTTTTTTGAGGTTTTTGGATTATTGATTGTTGCTGACCTTGCTGCTGTGTAGGGCTCTGTAGCTTTAATTTTCTCTCTCTTCAATGGTGAGTGTTTGCTTTATCAGCTGTTTTTGGGTGTACAGTTGCTAGTATAGCCGTATAGAGGGAGGCTGAGGAAGAATTTTTTAAATTAATATTTTTTAATGGAAAAAATGGAGTGGGAAGTTTTCAAATTGGAAATGTGAAATTATGTATTGACAAAACTACCCTTTGGTGTTCCCTTTGGTTTAGGGTTGGTTTTTTTTTAACTTTTTTACCCTTAAAATTTTGGATCTTTTACACTTTTGCCAAAAGAAGCTTTTGTTTTTATTTTTGTTGCTGAAAAGGAAAAATAAATGGAAATTAGTATTCTTTTCTCTCAAAAAAGGTTAAATTATTTTTTACCACCTTAAAAAAATAAAAATTGTTATTTACCACCTAAAAATAAAATAAAAATTGTCTTTTACCACCTCTTTACTACAAAATGGATGAAAACGCTATGTGAATTAATAAAAAGTAAAGAAAAATAGTAGCTTATATGCATGAAAGTCGTGGGAGAAGAGAAGGAACAAAAAATATAGTCGGTGAAATGGATCTGCATAACGTTTTCTTGTATTTTCGGTTAAGAGGAGGTAAAAAACGTATTTTGTTTTATTTTTAGGTGGTAAAAGACAACTTTTATTTTTGTAGGTGGTAAAAAATAATTTGTCAATTTTTATAGGTGGTAAAAAAAATTAACCCTATAAAAATAAACCTTCGTATGAAGATTATCGTAGATAAAAGAACTTATATCTTGGTGGCTCGGGATATAATAGTCAATGGATTATACTAATGTTAATTTATTTTACAGGTCAATGGATATAACATACAGAGTAGTCTATTGTCAAAGACTTACTCGTATATTTATTTATTTTTATCGAAATAAACACACAATAGAAATTAGAATACTTTGTAGTTTTATCTCAAAGTTGTTTGTCAAAAGTCTTATATGTGAAGGTCGATAAAAGTGAAAATTAAATTGAGAAAACACAATTTTATTTTATTTTTGGGTGTGATTTTTTTTGGTGGGACAAAAGGAAAGGGCACAACAACAGACAAGAATTTGTAGGAACAAAGCTTTGTTAGATGATTGGTGCAATTGTGGTTTTTTTTTTTTTCTTTTTTAGAATTGTGTATTTGGAAATTTTAGTGGGGTTGAAAAGGTGAATTGATTTTTCATGGTAATTGATTGCTTTAGCACTATACTTAGTGTTTTTATAGGGAAAAAGGGTCATGTTTATCATGCATGCTCTTATGTGTAGAATGTGTAAATGCATGCTAGTAAGTGTGGTTTGCAAGATCTCTCCTTTTCTTTTCTTTTTTCTTTTTTATTGTCTATATCACCAATTCACCACATACTACTCCCTCCGTTTCTTTTTGTTTGTTATGTAATCCTTTTAGGGTGTTTCACAATGTTTGTTAAATGGGAGAATATTTATTTTTATAGACTTATTATAATGTTATTTTTTGTGCCAACTTTTAATTTTAATTGGTCCAATTTTTTTTAACTCATTAAATTCTTTACAATTTCCTAAGTATGTTAAGTTAGCAATCTGTGTGCTTTTTCATTATTGGTTTATTTTGATAAATAAAACAATCTTATTGATTGTTATAATGTTTAGTGGATTGAGGTTTTTCTTGGGTTTATTTTTTTAATTAAAAAAAAGGAATCTTTATTATATGTTAACAAACGTGCAAAACTCCAAACGTAACAAACAAAAAGAAACGGAGGAAGTATAAAATATACTTCACTTGTAATGTCTAGCAAAATGAAAGGAACTTTTCATAATTTTTGCTTCAACTTTTTCATTTTTCTTAAGTTGACATCTGGCTTATGTAAATGTTGAATTAATTGTATCCTTCGTTAAAACTTTTAATCCCTCCCTCCGTCTCTTTTTGTTCTTTACGTTTGGTATTTTTCACGCATTTTAACAAATAATTAATTTGCATTGAGATTCCTCAATTTATTTTTTTAAACAAGATAAATTACGTTTATTTATAATGATTTCACTTTTATCAAAATTCTGATATTGGGAAATGAGAAAAATTTAATGTCCCAATGAAAAAGTGTGAGAGATTAACACTACAACAAATAAGATCAAAGAGGGCGACATTTTTCGCCCTCTTTGATTCAAATATCGCCCTCTTAGGCTACAAGGGCGACAGAAAATCGCCCTCAAGGTCGCCCTGTTATAGTCGTTGTATTAGCTTTGCAGGGCAATTGTTAAATGTCGCCCTCTTTGGTTGAGAACAAATAGGGCAATTCTTTTCGCCCTCTTTGATTAAATCAAAGAGGGCAACCCATAATTTCCGCCCTCTTTGCTCGAACCCATACATGGCAGCTATATCGCCCTCTTTGTTCAATACCAAACACAACAACAGACTAAAGTCGCCCTGCCTGTTCCATACCAAGAAGGGCAATATCAAAAAATCGCCCTCTTTGTTCTCCTTTTTATTTTAAAAAAAATAACAATTAGGGAACAGGGATGAGAGACCAGAAAAACAAATTTACTCTATTTTTTTTACTCACATACTGTAATTACACTAAAAGTTATTACAAGGGAATAAAGATAAGTACTAACAACTGACCAAAGATAAAATGTGATTAGCCTAATTCAGTGCAAATCGAGAATCCGGAACTGCTCAACCTTCATTTTTGGGGTAGAATAATTTCCTAACTGTATCCTTGTTGCTACAAGATGATTAGAAGCTTCAGCGTAATGAACTTCATTCCAAACTACACCCTTTCATTTATCAGTCGTAGTCGTAGTGTCTGCGTGAATTAAGAAGCAGCAGTGCTTCAGCAAAAGCAAAAAACCATGCAGAACGCATAACAAACAAAAAGTCCACAAATAGAAAGAAGCTTAGCATTCATTTTTAACAAATAAACTTAAATCTTCTAAATATCAAGAATCGCAATGTAAAGTTGTCATTTACGCCTAGTGATAACTAAAGACAAAAAAAACAAAGATATCACATGCAGGAAGTTCTGAGATGCTAAATGACTAACATGCTAACCACCGAATTTGATTATGTTTTCTAGGATGAACAGAGAAAAATACCTTCCAGCAGTAAGAAGAAGCTTCTTCCACCAAAGATGACATGCCCACACACTCGAAGTAGTAGTCGATCAGCACCCCCATCTGTCATCTCCTTTATAACCTGCTCAGTATAGGAGTATTTCAGAACCAGAATTTATCAAGAGTCATCCATGATAATTAAGACTTGCAATTAACGACATGGTGGATTAAGAATCTAAAATAAGAGAGAAGAATCAGAAAATCTGTAAGAGACGAGACGTAAAAGGTAGAGGTTTTGTGGAGGCCTTTTCTCCATGGTCTTATGTGCCTGTCTTGGCTGTCTGATCGTAGAAGCAACTCTATTTTCCTGTACCTGTCTAGTTTTCCTCTCTTCTGCCAGTCTATTCTCAAGGTCTCGCACCTGTCACATATTCAAGACTTAGACATACACACGAGTATCACTAAAAACAACGGTCATACTACTACCACAGCTATGCATGTGATAAGTTTCACAAGAGCAACCTAAAAGCTAATGACAATATATTGAATTGAAAGTACAGTACCTTCTCCTGGAGATTTCTGCAGATATGCTCTCTGGCATAAAGCCTTAGCTGTAAAGATTATACATTGTTCTGCAGTTTCTTTGCTTCTTTTTCATCATGCTTTGGTTTCTCAGCCTGTTAAAAGAAACATGAGCATAAGCAGCAGGCAAAACTCAACAACAATATTATTCTAAATAACTCTCACATAGAACATACCAGATGCTTATACTTGAGGAGCTCAGAATTATCTGTCTGCTTGCGAGTTAGACCATATTCGATTTCCTTGACTCGACTAGCAAATTTCAGGGAGCATAAAGTCTCCCCTATGTCTGCAGCGCTAGGACTAATCTGGATATATAAGACAGATAACTTACAGCCACATCTCGGTTCAACAAGTCTTAGTTGTAATCTGATCCTTCTTAAGCGATAAATATTGGGCTAAAGTATCTCACCTAAAGAGCTCTGCAGCATGTGCGTAAGCTTTGAGTTTCTGGAAATTAACAAAACAATCAAGTTAAGGTGATGAAGTCCTGAATAACTTGGAAAATGTGCTTATAGAGAAACATGTAATAGACCTGTATGGAACATGGGTTGTTTTAGTTGCAAGAGCAGAGATGACATCACCAAGAGAAGAGAGGGGTTCATTGATGAACTGATGACATCACCAAAAGCATAATGAAAATGATAGAACAATTATTAGTGGTATACATAATCTCAAAACATGAATTTCAGGGACATAAATTTGATAAGGTAAATGTAAAATAGAGATGCAAACTCA
The DNA here is from genome assembly GCF_020520425.1 of Spinacia oleracea. Taxonomy (NCBI): domain Eukaryota; kingdom Viridiplantae; phylum Streptophyta; class Magnoliopsida; order Caryophyllales; family Amaranthaceae; genus Spinacia; species Spinacia oleracea. The sequence goes on from NC_079490.1 coordinate 185,737,877, forward strand.
AGGAGGGAAAGGTTACCAGTTTCAAATTTAGCAGGGTTAATATCCAAACCAATGATTTTAGTAGCTCCACAAAGTTTAGCTCCCTCTGCCACCTTGAGACCAAATCATCAAGCAAATCGAGAAAATAGCATGGAAGGAAAAATCGGGCTTTTTTCGAACAAATCCCCGAGGTTGCAAACTGAGCATAAGTAAATTGAGAAAATTAAGGTCAAGACCAAGATTAAGAAGAAATATTAAGGTCCACTAAATATTAACCAATTCAGATTAGGTCCTGAATACATATAACTAGTAGCATAAACTAGCAACTTAGAAACTCAAACATATTCGTTACCAGTTGTTTGTTTCAATCGCAGAATGAACTCTATATCCTTACCAGTGTTTGGTTCAATGCATTCCTAAAAGGTAATTTATTTTTCTTTTTAGAAGTTCGTTTATTCATTTATAGTTGTCCATTATACCACTTTTGACACTTTAATTTTTTTTTTTGCAGAAGGAAATTTCATACAACAGACACTAGTCCCTTTGCCTAGTCTTTAAAGCTAGATTATGGGCTCTAGTTAACTCTATGAACTTTAGAGATGCAGAAATAATTTAGTTCATTCAAGTTTCTAATTATGTAAACAAAGATAAATTCATTAAGAGGAACTAGTCATTCAAGTTTCCTGGCGTGTTCATGTTATGGTAACAAATTCAGATTATACAAATGATAATATTCAAATGATCTGAGATTTGATTATACAACCTAGGAAAGAATTTTTTTTTTTTTCAAATATCATTTGCTTGTGTAGAGGAAACCTCAGTCACATAGTCACATTCATGATACTCATCTGCATATGTAAATCAGGAACTGTAGATTATTATCCTTTATAATCTAGTGAACAGAATCCATTTTTAGTATCACCATAGCTGCATTTGAATAAACTAAAACCAATATCGTAACTCCTTCCCACTGCCAATAACAAAACATTATACTAGCAAAGACTCTACCTATTACCTAACAAACCTTACAAATACCACACATAGTCCCTTTCCATTCAAGGATCAACAAACAGCAATTGGAGCACACAAATAAGATACAATGAGTAATTGAATTTACCATGTAAAACATCATCAGCCGAAGAAGAGGAGACCAAAGATGAAAGAACATATAGATATTAATGCGTGTAAACCAATAAAAAATTGCAGAAAACCGCCATTAACATCTTAATTTTCCTCCACATTAAACCAACTTCAAACTCTATAAACCGAGCTCTTTCAATTTCTACATTCAATAATGAAAAAAAAACACCTTACTGCAAGTTACACTTCGTATATAGTATCCCACAGATATCCAAGCACTTCTTTGAAGGCAATATCAAAAACTGAAATTGTGCCAGCAAAAACCACACAAAAAATTAAAAAAAAATATATCAGAGAAAGTAGATGATACCAGTAAGCAAAAATCGGTCTCCTCTCGAACAAATCGCAGCAGAAATCGTTCTTCTCTCAAACAAATCTCAGCAGAAGTCCGTCTTTTTTCGAACAAATCCCTCGGAGTTACGAACTAAGCATAAACAAGTTGAGAAATTCAACCACTTTCGACTAAATTAGGATAATCTATGAAGGAATTTGGGAGAGAATCAAGAGCAACGAAATATCTGAGCATCTATTGATTTATTTTTTTGGGAGAACGGATTTGGGATTTTAGGGATTATCTTAAACACTGGCTCCTGAAAAACGAATTTGGGGATTTAGGGGTTTATGTTTTGGAGATTCTTCTTTTTATGTTTTACTTCGTATTATTTTCGTCCAGTTATTTGATCAAGGAAGGCGACTTTTAAAACTCGTCCTTGTATTATTATCAAAAAAGGCAATATCAAACAAGTCGCCCTCTTTGTTATTACATAAGACAACGACAACAACTCGCCCTGGTTGGTTATTTATTTAAAGGCGATTAAATACTCGCCCTCTTTGCTTGAATAATATCGCCCTGGTTGCTCTTTGTTTTTGTAGTGTAAATGACCCAATAAATTTAATTGGCTAAAATAATAATTGGATACGAAATTTGATAGAATACTAAGTTATTTATGTGATAATATAAAAGGAAATTTAAAGAACATTTTGAAATATTCAAAAAGAAAAACGTAAAAAACAAAAAGAGACGGAGGAGTATTTGTTTCGAATCGATTGAAATTTGCGAGAAAGGAGATCACTTGTCATCATGATTATAAAAAGGTCAATGTATGTTGAATATGTGATGCTTGTAAATTTTCCAAATCTAGTTGTCATTTTTTATGGTAAGAAAGCCTATCTATGTTTTTAACTCCAATAATCACATTTTTCTTTTATTAGGAGTACTATTATAAGTTAAGGATTAATCTTAGTATCTTCCTTTAAAAGAACGACACTATAATTGTTTTAAACTTTTAATATACAAATAACTATACAAAAAGTTGCAATAAAATACACATTCTTATTAAAAATATATTTTAATAAGTTCAAATAAGTTCCAACAAATTCAAATAACTTACAATACAGTCTTATACAACGCTCTCTCATATGAAATACATACATGAGGAGTAACTTAGTACATTGTACTACTTTCAAAAGTATTACTTCCTTCGTTCATTTTTACTTACAACATTTGTCATTTTCACGCATGCCAATGCACTATTTTGATTATTAATATATTTAAATCCCTTTAATTACAAATTTTAAAAGTTGATATTTTAACATCGCACATCGAGACAAATCTAACAAGATCCCACAACACTATTTTATCTTGTATATAAATCACCAACGATAGTCAAAGTAGAATATGTAAGGCCCTGTTTAGTTCACCTTATTTCTCCTGATCTGATCTGATCTGATCTGTTTTGATCTAATCTGGTCTGGTCTGATCTGAACTTATTTTTTCTGATCTGATCTGATCTGGTCTAATCTGATCTGGTCTGATCTGATCTGATCTGATCTGATCTGATCTGGTCTGATCTGATCTGATTCTTCATAATTAAGTTTAAACAAAAATCTACATTTATTAATATTAAACGACTTACGTGTAAAATAAATGTTACACAAATTTATAATATTGATATTATTTATTTGACTTTGCTCATGATTTAACTATTCCTTATATTAGATAGACCTAGACATGATCTAGATAGATCGGTTATGATCTATACATATAAGTTCTGATCTGGATATGATCTGGACATGATCTGTACAGTTCAGTTCTGATCTGGACATAATCTGTACAGATCAGTTCTGATCTGGACATGATTTGTACACATCAATTCTGATCTGGACATGATTTGTACAGACCAATTCTGATCTAGACATGAGTTGTACAGTTCAGTTCTGATCTGGACATGATCTGTACAAATCAGGTCTGATCTGGACATGATCTGTATCTGTACATATCATTTCTGATCTGGTAATGATCTGTACATACCAGTTCTGATCTGGTCATGATCACTATTAATCAATTCTGATATGGACATGATCTTTGCATATCAATTCCGATCTGAACATAATCTGTACAGAGTCGATATCTAGACCAGTTATAATCTGGACATATCGATTCTGATCTGGACATGATCTGTACAAATCGGTTTTGATCTGAACATATTGGTTATGTAAGAATTGGTTCTGATGTAGACAAGATCTTTGCAGATTTGAACATGATCTGGACATGATTTGTACAGATCAATTATGATATGGATATTATCTGATTCTATCAGTTTTGGTCTAGATATATACTCCGTAATAGTTTTGATCTATAAAAATCAGTTTTAATATGGACATGACCTGATCATATCGTTTCTGATCTGGACTTAATGGTTTTAATTTGGACATGATGAATTTGAATGTTTTGTTAATGTTTTTTATGCCTTAAGTAATAGATTTTAATTGCACCGACAACAAAATTCTTTTTTATTAAAGCAATAATAGTAATAAATATTAAACATAATAGCAATGTTATAAATAATAATAATAATCATCATCATAATAATCTGGTCTGATCTGATCTGATCTGGTCTGGTCTGATCTGATCTGATCTGGTCTGGTCTGATCTGATCTGATCTGAACTTATTTTTTCTGATCTGATCTGGTCTGGTCTGATCTGATCTGATTAAATCTGAAATAAGTAATAAGGTCTTGAAATAAGGTGAACTAAACAGGGCCTAAATAGTGTTAAAAGTTCAAACGTTACGAGTACTAAAAGCAGAGAATTATTATTGTATCTAAGCCTCTAAAAACAGAGAAAGTGGGGCCGCCCAAACTTTGATGTAAAAAAATTGAGTAGTTACCACCAAAGTTATAACTTTGAGCAATGATCATAGCTACACCATAGGTGGGAAATGAGGAGTTAATATAGAAGCATGACAGGATGGCAAATAAGGTAATTAAACATAGAAATGGAAGGACAAAAAGGGAAGAAGAAATGTTTCAGAAAAAAGGAGGAAGCTAGAGAGAGAAAGAGACAGAGGACAGAATGATGAGTCTCTTGCATGCGTCTCGACTCTCGATTTATAGCTTAGCTTCTCCAACAATATTTTATTATTGTCCCATACTCCCTATTTATTGTCCCATACTATTTTCGTCTCTATTTTAGATTTTTTTTCTATAAATTATGCCTACTATTTTACTAAATATAATTGACTTATAATACAGAAATTAATTGTTTGCATGATGGATTTTTTGCATCTACATTTTTAGATGTCGGTCTTGTTTGATAATTGCTTTTTTTTTTAAAACAATAGCAATATTCAATTCCATCGTAACTATGGCATTTTAATTAGTTATACTCCCTCCGTTTCAGAATAGTCGTTACACTTACCTTTGCACAAAGTTTTAGGTGATAAGTGGTTGTTTGGTTATTAATTGTTATTTTATTGAAAAAGTGGATGTGATAGGAGTTAGTTGGGTATTTTTGTAATTGAATGAGAGAGGGGGTGAGGACAAAAAAAATTAGTGGGAAGAGAGAAACAATATACTAATTGTGGGGTCATTCTTTATTTAGAAGTGTAACAACTAATCTGGGACGGACGAAAAAGGAAAGTGTAACAACTAATCTGGGACGGGGGGAGTAGTCTTTAAAAGATTGTTCTATTTGTCTTTTCATGGTTTTTAAGATATAACTTAAATTGTGAATACCTCTAATTCTACACATGTAAATATTACACCATCCGTATTTATTTAAGTTATACATTTGTTTTTTTCGGCCGTATTTATTTAATTAAGAGAAACACTTGTCATTTTTAGTAACTTATCAACTCCTCCATCTAATTAAATAATACATCTAATTTACCCCATGATCCACCATCCTATTAAACAAATAATTTCAGAAACCCACCCCACATCCCACCCCCAAAATGACATGGTCCACACTTGTTTATTTATTAAAATATCTACCTAACTCCACTTGCTTTATTATTTTATTTCATTCAATTTATTTTTCTTAATACCCGTGTCCGGCCATGTGTATGTCTTAAATAAATACGGAGGGAGTATAACTTAAAATGTGAATATCTCTAATTCTACACATGTAAACATTATAAAATATTGATATTCCAAAAATACATATTTAAAACGAATTTAACTTGATCATACACGACTATATTATTTCTTACAGAGAATAGACTAATGAGAATTCATAGTCAAATATTTCAAAATGTTAGAAACACCAAATTTCTAGCATGATAATGAGTTGTTTGATTAAGTTAAGGTTCACATATGGTCGATCATATCGATAAATAGTCAATATTACTCGGCTGTTAGCTAACTAAAACTCCAATGGTTTTGGATCCTCTAAAGTTCTAAAATAACTCTACAAGGTAGAGTTTGAGCATATCAACCATTGGATAAAAAATCAATGGTTCATATATTATCTTTCTAAAATCTCCCGTATTTTTTCTCATCAATATAAGCCATTGATTTTAAAATGTATGGTTTAGATACAACTCTACCTCGTAGAAAACTCTACTCTAGAAGATCCAGACTCTAAAACAATACAATAGAACAACTAATATAAAATCGGTTGATAATCATGCAACCAGCCAACGATCGTATAATCTACATGCATTTCATGTTTCCCAATTTATAACACTATCAATTAAAACAATAAAGTGTGAAACACACCATAATTACTACAAAATTACAAATACAAATACAAAGTACTCCATATATTATTTGCATGCATGACCGCGTATAAAACTATAAATGTATAACGTTAACATGAACAACATTGATTATATCAACTTCCCTTTCCTAAAGTTCTTAAATATTGGGAAAATTATTGTTACCTAAACAATGCAACATATTTTATCGTGTCAACAAATCCAACACCATAATTGAAATGAATCAAATCATCCTTTTTAGAAGGGCCATGTTTGGTAGATAGAGTCTTGGAGGAAAATTAGAGGTTTGAATCACTATTAGAGGTTTGACTAGTCAAACTATTTAATAGTGGTGTTTGGTAAAAGGAGGATTGAAAGAGTGGATTGGACTTAATCCTCCAATTTCAAATACGTTGCTATGAGCAGCGTTTCCAAAAGAGGATTGAAGTTGAAAAGTGAAAAGTCACTTTTATCCCCATCTTCATTCTCTTTTCCTCTACCATGTATCCTCCATTAATAGATCTTGATTTTTTTTCTTTATCCTTCTTATACGGATACTTCGCTTAATATGTTTTTGTAAATTTTCTTCAATGTAAGTTTTAATTGTGAGTTTAGATTAATAATTGTTTTTAACATTGAAACAAAGAGGGTATAGATGAACAAAGCGTTGAAGATTGAGAGAGAAATTAGATGGTTCTCCGTATTAAAAATGACCTTGAAAAAAAAATTGGTGAACTGCAATGAAGACGAAAAGACTATTTATCTTTGACAATGAAACCCAAATTGAGTGGAGCAAAGGAGAGGCAGAAGGACGGTGGTTTTTTTTTCCTTTCGGAGATTTTTTTGGAGTTTTTGATATTTTGTTATTTTTTTTCTTTGCTTTCAATTAATACAGAGAAGTATAAATTACTAAATGCCACAAATACAATAAACTAGCTGCACATCATGTAATCATTTGTTGTATTACCGGTTTACCACTAGTTTTTTTTTTGCCCAAAGTTACACTCCGTAAATTACAATTTACGAGTAAAATATTTATCTTAATTATTAAGAAAATGTTAATATTATTGAAAATCAATGTCTATAAATGTCATTTAACACAATAAAATAGTTATCAGCTTTTAGAAATCAGCTAAGTGTTACCAAACACATTTATACAAATAGCTAGTCAAATCAGTAGTCAAATCTGCTAAACAAAAAGTTAATCAGCTAACTGCTAATCCAAACAGTAAACAGCTAACCGCTAAACTCTGATTACCAAACAGGGCCAAGGTGTAATTTTGTCCACATTGATTTCATTATTTGACCTCATACAAAATTTTATATACCGGCCGTCCCTTTATTTGTTAATGTTCCATTCATTTTTCGTAGTTACTACCTCCGTTTAAAAAAAATCTTTACAGTTACTATTTGCACGGATTCCGGTGTAATATTTGACCGTTAATATATCCCATTTTGTATGGAAAAAATTATTAAAAAATGATATTTATAAAATACATTTAGAAATGAATCTAACAAGATATCTCAGCTCATGATAATTTTTGATAGATATAATAGTGAGAATTTATGGTCAAAGTTTTGATTTTTAGACACATTTTTCAAAACGTAAAGATCTTTTTGAGACGGGGGTAGTAGATGTTATGTACTTCCTCTGTCATAAAATATTTTTTACATATTTTATTTGGAGTGTTTTAAAATATTATTTATAATTTTTTTATATTAATACGTATCACATAAATGTTTTAATATTATTATCAAAATTTGTGTCAACGATAATTTTAGCCAATAAAATTCATTAAGGTGTTTAATTTCTCACACTTTTCCATTGGACTTTAAATCTTTTTCATTTTTTCGATGTCAGATTTTTCATAAAAGGGAAATTAAACATTATAAATAAACATAATTTGCATTGTTTAAATAAAAAAATAGAGGAATCTCAATGCACATTAATTAGTCGTTAAATCGCGTGGAAAATACCAAACGTAAAAAATATTTTGGGACGGAGAAAGTACTTATATATATTCTATATTTCTGGATAATTACATACGGAGTAACTCTGACTGCCACACATATGTGATGTATAAGTTTAGTCACTATTCCATATATCTCTATATTGTCTATTAGTAAATATTATGGATTATAAAAAGTTTATATTATAAAAATATACATTGCCACTAATCCAACGCCATATTCCATAATACTCCGTAACATTTAATTTTGAATGTATTAGTAAAAGACCAAGTCAAAACATAGAGAGTATATAAATAGTGACAATGTCGAAATGATGTAATATAATTATTCAGAAACAATTGGAATATTATTTAATGATACCTTTTGTAAACCATTTTTTTAAAATTTTCTTAATTTAATTATGTATAGCCTGATATATACACATTTGCATACACATACTCTCTAGTATTTGGTTCATATTTTTTCTTACAATCACTCGTTTTATATTTTTTTTTAGGACTAGGAGTTACGGAGTATATTAAGGAACGGAAAAAGATTGATTCCTCCGCTCCTAAAAGACATGCCCCGTATTCTTTTACAAGGTGTATCTATTTATTTGCATGATACGGAGTACTTCGTAATTTTTTTTCACTTGCTCTCTTTATATTATTTCCTTAGGGTGCGTTTTATTCACCTGATTTTCACTTATTTTTCCTAAACTTATCTTATCTGAAATCTGAACTTATTTTAACTGATTAGGACTTAACAAAACTTATTTTAGTTATAAATTATACTTGGTCAACAATTATTTTTAATGAACTGAACTCATTTAAATTTATCTGAATTTATTTTTCCTGAAATACGTGAAAATAAGGTGAACATAACATAGCTTTAATTGTCACACTTTATCTATTTATTTGCACATTTTACCAGGCCCGGTCCTGACATTTTGAGGGCCCAAGCGAAATAAGGGATTTGGGCCCCTTTCAAAACAATACGGGGAGTCGAACCCTAGACCTCTAGTAGATATCAAAACTTTAGAAGCTACTTTTTACCAATGAGCCAAAGAAATAACATGTGTATTTAATGCGTTGTTTATTACTAGTACTAAATTACTGGATAGACAATTATTTTGGGCCCCTTTCCGCCTTGGGCCCTAGGCGGTCGCACCCCTCGCCTACCCCCTAGGGCCGGACCTGCATTTTACTGGAGTAATCTTTTAGAGACGAAAGGAGTACAATGTCAATAGAGTTATACGGGTAATAAGAACAAATTGAAAAGACAAAAACAAAAACAAAAAAAAAAAAAAAAAGAAAGAAAGAAAAAGGGTAGTTAATGGGTCTGGCAAAAGAGTAATACAGCAACGTCATTATCAGGGTCAGGTAAGTGGTAAAGTCTACCCGTAGTAGTATCTCTGAAATCTGCAAGTATTTACTCCGTACTAACCATCGCAAACCCTATTACTGATTGTGAAATGACAATACGTGTGACACTTTTTACATTTAATTTCGACATTTCAAATAATATTACACTATATACCTTGGATTATCATTCATCTAAAATATACCACTAATATAAACTTGGATTATTTATTTATTTTGTTAGAGATATAAAAAACAGACAGATTACCTGAATCATCCTTTCGGATGGTGTACAATGACAATCTCGAGATAGAAGAAATATTGCAGAGAGTTGAACTTGACAGTATAAACTTGGATTATGATGTGAGGTTATTAGACCTGATTAAAAGGCGGGTCGGACTGGATTCGGGCCGGGTTGAGAGTATAAAAAGCTACCCATTTTGTCAGGCCAGGCCGGGCCAAACTTAGGGCCAATTTTGCGTCCAAATTCCGCTATTTCGGGCAAAAAATAGCAGGCTTCCAGGTTATTTCGGACCGGGCCAAATTTATAACTAAAATTGTTGTTTTACGTTGTATAAAGCCCGTTTTTTTTTTTTTTAAAGTGTTTGGGCGGGCCCGAAATCGGCCGAGATATCCTGCCCAAAACCCGGTAGGCCGGTCCCATATTGATCAGCTCTAGAGGTTATAGTGGTTGTTTTGATGTAATGTATGTGGGTTGATTTTGGTTGCTCATTATCCTAGCAACGATTCACACGTACCTTTGAAAACAACCCGTTTTTGTAATCTTCTTGAGCATAGAATTGACAACGAGATTAGAACTACTCCGGAGGTATTATTTTGGAGATTGATGTTGGATATTTGGTGAAGCAACACAAAATTAACGACATTTTATGCTCATCATTATCATTAGAGCACAACCAAATTGGTTAAATAGGGGAGTACTTATACAATAATGTCGCTTTTATTATATACACCGAATCATATTATCAGAATATACAACGAATATAATAATATTGCGTGATTTATGTCGTGTCGAAGTTGGTGATGTACGTTGTTTGTGTCAAGTGTACCTAGCTTGCGCTTTTGTCAAGCCTTAAGCTCTGATCTGTTCGACTTATTTTGACTTAGATAAAATAAGTTTAGATAAGTTCAGATAATAATAGTTCAGAAAAATATGTTTTTTCAAACATTTTAACACAAATACGTTTATTTCAGTCAAAATAGGTTTTTTTCCCATATAAAATAAATCCAGATAAGTTAATCGGTTAAGTTTAGATAATATAAGTTCAGATAAAATAAGTCGAATAGAACGAAGCCTTAACCCGCACAATATTTAGTTCACAACATCTTTCTAATTATGTAATTGAATTTTCTAAGTAGTTTACTCAAGTATTAATGTGCTATTACTTGTGAATTAAAGGAAAACCTAATTGGTTCATTGGTTGATCAACCACCTGATATGACAAGTACTTAAATATGCCATGATGGCAAATAAATACTTAGTGAAATTCAGTTTAGCTATAAATAATCACCTAATGTTAAATGTCATAATGTCTCATTAAGCGATGTACTATGTCCCTTTAATATTTTTTTTTACTAGTACTAAATTTTATTTCAAATAAATTTAGATTTGGATATGAAAAACACCAAATCAAGTACTCCGTACTAGACCTGGTTATCGGGCGGGGCGGGTCAGGGTCGGTGCGGGTCAAAAGAGGGTCGGGTATTGAAAGGGTCATTTTTAGCGGGTCGGTAATGGGCGGGTCAAAAGCGGGTCGCTGGTCAATAGCGGGTCATTAGTGGGCGGGTCAATAAACGAGCAATGAAAAATGAAAAACAAAAGAGCCATGTGCAAGTGCAAGTACAAGTAAATACGAAGCTATACACGTAAGTTTTTGTATCATTACTATTTTAATTTTCAAAATAATTGTAGTATAAGTTTGACCCTATAATGACCCTGTCCAATAAAGGCCCTATCCAATAAGAACCCTGCCCAATAAAAGCCCTATTAACTTGACCCTAATCCTATATCCATTGGACTACCCTGTCCAATAACCAGGTCTACTCCGTACACAATAAGTTCAAATAAATACAAACAAGTTACAATTATTTTACATATAAAATGAAAAATAAGGACTTATCCACCGAGTTAATATTACATTATGTTTAACAACTCCAACTTTAAAATATGTATTGAGATAGTTATACGTCATTTTTTCTTTTTTTTCTTTTTTGTCAATGCAAGAGAGTATAGTAGGCTGGATATTCACTTACCTCAATTCCTTGAGAAAAATATATTAATCTTTAGGAAAAATTGATATTAACGGTCCCGACTATGTCCAATTTACTTTAAAATTTTCAACTTTTGATTATTTCAGAGTGGTCCCAATTATAAAGAGTCCTTACCAAAAATAGTCCTTTAGGTAAAATTAAGTGTTATATAACTTAATTAAGACTCATATCTCTCATGCAATAATCATATTTTTTTTAATTCAATGGAGTTAAATGAATAGTATGATATGCTTAAATCAACTTAATTAACATTAGCTAAATGACCATTATGGGAAAACACATCTCAAAATTGAGACCACTCTAGAATAATCAAAAGTTGTGAGCTTTTAAAGTTAAGTGACCATAGTTGGGAACTTGGGACTGTCGGTATCAAAATTTCCTAATTTTTACTTTAGGTTTATTTTTCCAAATTTATCTCATTACTAGCTACGTCAATGTTTCATCGTTAAACAAGAGGCTATAACGTATAATGTAGTATCCCAAGGCAACACCCGACCAGGGTAGTCACTAGTTTATCACACTTCTTGGTGATGGACGGATGAACACTAATAGAAGACGTTGGGCTAATGGTGGTTATGTGATGATAGTGAACTTTCATTAATACAAATATGTATTCGGCCCATAAAGGATAAGGATAGTATACATATTTGGGCTTTTAAAACTATGTATGAGCTAACCAGTGAATGTGTCAGAACAAATTTGTAACATTTGGGTAAATTTATTATGCAAATGCATTTAGCATCCACCAATGTTCTGAGTTTTTAAGACTCTTCATTTCCCCCTTTTTCCTTTTACTAACCCCTAAACACACACACACCCCTACTTGGTAATATATTAAAAGACGTTCTTACGAAAGTATACGTGTTTTGTACACCGCTCTTTATTTCGCCACATCACCATAATCAGCATCATGATATGTCATTTACAACCAAAAAAAACATGTAGCAAGGATCGAACACCAAACCTCAATTGTTAAAAGTTATACTTTCTAGCATCTTAACTAGGGGTGTAAATGAGCCGAGCCGGTCAATAAACTACTCGGGCTCGGGCTCGTTTAAAACTCGTTCATGTTCGTTCATTTACTAAACGAGCCGAGCTTGAACAACTTTTGAAGCTCGCTTAATAAACGAGCTTGAACATGAACATATGTATGCTCATTCATTTAAGTTCATGAACAACTTGTTCATTTATGTTCATGAACAACTCGTTCATTTATGTTCGTGAACAAGTTCGTCTAGTTATGTATCATATTTTACCATATATACATTTTTCAAATATAAATAAAAATCATGTTTTTGACTTTTGGAATCTATAATAGAATAAAAATATTTTGAAATAAAATTTTAATTGCTAAATTATTGCTCTTTGACTCTTTCTAAATTATTAGTTTGTTTATCAAATAAAGTAATGTATACTTTAATCTTTATTATTAGATATAATGATAATTTGTTAGATTTTCATGTGGTTATACTCTAAAGCTCGTTTAAGAAAGCTCGTTTATAAACTCGGCTCGATTAATAAATGAGCCGTTCACGAACAGTTCGCGAACACAAAATATTTTAAACGAACCGAGCTTGAACAAATTTTTGAGCTCGGTTAAAAGCTCGGGCTCGGGCTCGAGCTCGCATAAGTTAAATGAACATGAACATGAACAGGGTAAAGCTCGGCTCGGCTCGGCTCATTTACACCCCTAATCTTAACCAACTACAACTTATGTGTGTCTTTCTATATAAATAATAAATTGAATAAAAGTGAATGCAAAAAAAAATTAAAAAAATTATTACTTAATTTATAAATGTAAAATTTATTACTTCCCTAACTTAGGTCTCAAATTATAAAAAAGCTTTGGGTAATAGAGTGTAATAATGAGTAAGAGGGAAAACAATGACAGAGGTTAAGTGAATAATCAACTAACGATGGAAAAAAGGATTGAGGATTGTTTTGATTTTCTGGTGTGTGGTTTCATATTGGTTAGGTTGTTGACCGGTCGCTAATCTTGTGTCATCATCGCCAATTCGAAGACGACACCATCTATATAGGCACATATTTACAAATAATAAACCCGAATAAATGTTAAAAACCTGGGGCAACGCTCAGGCCGCACACTAGTTACTTTTATATATCTGGTTCAATGCTAATGAGATCTTGGCCTAGTGATTAAGATTGAGAATCCGCGTACGATAGGTATTAGGTTCGAATCCTCCTCTCCAATTTATAATTTGGATTGCCAATGTGACTCATTTGGCAAAATACAACCTAATAAAGTTCTCTATTTGCAAATTACAACCTCAAATTTCTAATTTTGTCAATTACAACCTTAAACTTGTACATCTATTTTAAATTACAACCCGATACCATTTTCCGGCAAAAATCACCGGAAGATGATGTCATAACGTTATTAAAAAAATTATGAAGTACATAATATCTGTAAAAAAAAATTATTTTTTCGATTATTTTAATTTATTTTTTTTAATTCTTATTTATCGATTAATTTTTTTTTTTAGAAAGTGTGTAATTATTTTTTTTAATAACATTATGACATCACATTCCGCTGATTTTTGCCGGAAATTAATTTCGGGTTGTAATTTAAAATGGATATACAAGTTTAAGTTTGTAATTGGCAAAAATAGAAATTTGAGGTTGTAATTGGCAAATAGAAAACTTTATTAGGTTGTATTCGGCAAATTTTCCTAAATACAATAATAATTGACAACCTTTTAAAACGAACTAAAATAACAAACAGGGCAAACAAAAAAGACATACCATATAAAATCACATAGACAGTCCATTTATCAAATTCACCTTATAGAAAAGACCAGTTAGGTGTTGTAGTAAACCGGCCTCTTCTGGCAATTCATTAACAACAGTTGTAATACCCAAATACAGAATTGCTAGTGGATTGGACTTTTTATTGGGCTCAATCAAACCATAATATGAAGGTCAAGGCCCTCAAGGGTCAAACTTGTAAATCTATCCATCCCTTTCAATAAACCTTAAAGGTCAAAGTAGACCTGACCAAATGGTGGGCCGGGCCGGGACATTAAAAATCAGCCCGCTATGTCAGGCCGGGCTAAGATTCGGGCAAAAAATGTGCCCATGCTAGTTATTTCGGGCCAAAAATACCGTGCTTTTTGGTCAAATTCGGACCGGGCCAACTTATAACTAAAAACTGTAGCTTTATATTTCCCTAACCCGCCAAAAAAAATTAAAAATTCGGGCCAAATTTTTTTGCCCAAACCCGCAAATATTTTGGCCAGCGGGCGGGCCGAGCCCATTTTGATAAGGTCTAGGTCAAAGTTACACTAATTCACTTAAGTCACGTGCATGAATCCCATTTCACGTGACCTTTCTACACGTGCTGCCACGTTGGTTTACACAAGTGGGCGCACGTGTGAGAACCTACAAAGAAGTTGGGAGTGGGGGTGGGAGGAGTGGTGAGAGTGTATTTGACCACCGCTCTTAGCTTCCTTAACATGGTGCAACAAACTTGCTTGACACAAAAATAAAGAAGGAATAATAAAAAAATAAAAAAAATAGACAAATTAGTTTAAATATATATTATTGAAAAAAAAAAAGCCCATAAAAGATGTCACATGATGGCTGACACCCACCTCTACCTTTGTCACGTGCTTGGCCCCCAATAGTACCCTTATTATAAACAAATTTACAAAAAATTATAATACAAAAAAAAAATCTATAAAATAAATGAAAAGAAGAAAATATAAGGAACCTACCTTTCTGTTTTAGGACAAAGAAGATTGGAGAGGCTCCCCACTAATAATATATTAAAGGATAATATAAATGATTGGGGTAATTTAAATAGTGAGAGGATAATAAATAGAGTAATGGAAGGGTAAATTAACAAATGTCAAATCCTTATCCACATTTTACCCATTTGACAAAGCACTTACTTCTAACTAACCTTTGTTCCCTTTTTGCATTGTTGTGGTAATTATGGGGACACCATTAATTAAATTTTGACTAGATTTTTTGTAAACATACTACAGTTATTTTGAGGGGGCTAGTTATACGGGATGTCCTATCGGTATACCGGCAGGATACCCCTTATGTGCAGAATAGTAAAAAAGGCTAGCCAGAGACTTTTAGTCTCAGTCGGCATTCTAACCTAATTAGGTCCAGTCGGCCTGATTATGTAGGTAATGCCACGTAATCCTATACGGGTCGCTGTACAGATCTTCCAGATCTTTATCCGTACGGGTCACCCGCCTATATATATGGATCCTCATTTATTGCCAAAGGTACGTAAACTCACCAATCATTCCACCATTCATTAATTGCAGAGCAATCTGCATTACTGACTTAAGCATCGGAGGGGTGATGCTCGGACCACCCCGAGGCTAGTTAACCCATTTTACTGTACAGGTCACAGTCGGATACGATACATACAATCCCAGGTTAAGTCCTCCAACCGTTCCAAATCTACTACCGGAACAACTTTTTTATTTTACTTTTTTTATCGTTATTGGGAGACATAACTAGTTTGTATCCCTTCCGACGTATCGGTTGTGTGTGTTTTACTATTATGTTTATATAGATTTGATATTCGAAAACTAATCTATACCTAGTATTTAGAAAGGAAGACCATATATTATTAGATGACAAGTGTCATTCATCTTATGTATCGCTATTCGACTCCATTAATTTGTTTTTTTGTTCAATTTTTCCTTTTGTGGTTTATTATACGAATTATTTTACAGCTTGAACACACCACTTGATTTTCCTCATTCAACATCAAACCATTTAATTCATATAACCTCTCCCACCCCATCCCCCTATTTAACACTTGATATTAATCCATCATCTAATTTGTATATTTTTTTCAACTTTCAGCCAACTGAAATCACAACTCTTCAACAAAAATAGCACTTTAAAAGATAGCGTAACAACCACTATATAATTTCTCGTTCATTGAACGGGCTCAGAAGCTAGTTTATCCAATACATGTCACCTTTAAAGCGGAAAAATATCATTTTTTTATAGGGCTTGTATAACAAAGATGTTTATGAAAAAGTTGAAGGAGAAGTGAAATGAATAAATTGATGAATAAATGGAGGTTATAAATACTACTCCATTGTATCTTCTAATTAAAGTTTTAGGAGAGACTATTAATATATCTTTAAAGTTATAAAATTATGACAAGTGGCATGTAAGTTTTCTCTTTTAAGATATGATGGAGAAAGATTATAATATTAAGAGTTTTTTAATTAAGTAAACAAAATTAAAAACAATCCATTAATATTTTTATTTTAAAATAAATTAATAAAGTTTTAAAATGTGACAAGTGGCATGCATATTTTAAAATATCAGTATAGATGATATTACGATAGTATGTCAAATACTTTTTTTTGGGTGTGTATGTCCGTATAAGCCTCACAAACAGGGCAGGGTGGGTGCAAACCAGAGACTTATCGTACACAAGACTTCAGCCTTAACCACTAGGCCAAGACTTCATTGATTCAAAAACTTTGCCCATACGAAGTATGATATCACTCTTGAGAATTTATCACCCAAGATTGTTCATTTGTATCCACGTTTTCAAACTTTTGATATGTAGATCGCACTTTACAGTATTTTATAATTGAAATGTATTAAGTCCATGTAATTTTGAGTTGAATTCAATTAAACACACTCTGAATTTAACATTTTAAGTATCCGTCCCTAACACAGTTTTTTTTTTGAGATTTTTAGTAATTTATCAATTGAAGGAGGAGGGTATATTTTCCTAGTGTCATAGGCATTTGTTTTGCAATTGCGCAAGATGATGATGATGATGATGATGATGATGATAATGATAATGTATTAACGTATTGAGCTTTAGATAGAACTAAATGATGCACCCAAATTGCTAGACCAAAATATCCAAGTGCCAAGGTAATTGGAGATTTGGACTGAACCAAATCCTATGTGGCATTATCCTACGTGGCATAATAAGACGGTTAAAGAGATTAAAAAAAAAAAAAAAAAAAAAAGAGAAAGTGAAAGTGAAAGTGGAGGAGATCATTGGCGTCGTTTCTATGGCGCTGAGCTGTACCACTCGTGCATTAACGTGGGTTAAGGAATATATTCTATTTATAGACTCATGCTCCTTAGTGAGGATAATTTCAATGTTTTTTTTGGTTGGATTTAAACCAGTTTAGTTGGTAAAATTTTAATCAATTGTATTTAAAATTTGGGATCGATTTACATTTACTGTACTTCATTTGTCGTTTAATTGTATATTATGTTTTAAATTAATAACCGATATCTGGGTATTGTATGTAGAGTATGTTCTATGTATGAGTCATAAGACATACTCCCTCCGTCCCGGAATACTTGACTTGTTTTCCTTATCGGGCCGTCCTTTAATACTTGACATGTTTCTAAAAATGGAAATATTCTAACAATATTATATTATTTCTCACTCCATCCCTATTAATCCACCTACCCCCTACTCCATACAAAAAATAATTAAAAATTCAACATCTACTCTCCCCCAACCTCACCCCTTTACACATTTCCCACTAACTACATTAAAATAATACCCCACTATCAACTACTATCTATTAAATTAAATAAGTCAATTCAAGTCCCTTAAACTCTGTGCCGATCAAACCGGGTCGAGTATTCCGGGACAGAGGGAATATGTACATTTGGTGTAGTAATCTAAAGGTTACCTTGTATTTTAAATACGATCCATGAGTCTATGACATATGCACATTTGGTGTAGTAATCTAAGGGTTACCTCGTATTTTCAATACGATACCACTGATTACTTTGTATCATAGCTTATGGAAAAAATATATTACTCAAAATACTTACCATCAACACCTCTATGAAAGTTTCACTCAAAAGTTCAAACCTAGTTCGACTACCTTTTGATCAAGCTTATTTAGATTTGATTGATTACCGGGCTAAAACGTAAACTAAACATGAATTTGTCTAACCCGATTTTTACTTGAATTAACAAAAAATCAAGTCTAACATTTCTTGATTTTTCTATTTAGATACGTTTGATTAGCGGGCTAAAACTAGGGGTGTAAATGAGCCGAGCCGGTCAATAAACTACTCGGGCTCGGGCTCGTTTAAAGCTCGTTCATGTTCGTTCATTTATTAAACGAGCCGAGCTTGAACAACTTTTGAAGCTCGCTTAATAAACGAGCTTGAACATGAACATAGGTATGCTCGTTCATTTAAGTTCATGAACAACTCGTTCATTTATGTTCGTGAACAAATTCGTCTAATTATGTTATGTATCATATTTTACCATATATACGTTTTTCAAATTAAATAAAAATCATGTTTTTGACTTTTGAAATCTATAATAGAATAAAAATACTTTGAAATAAAATTTTAATTGCTAAATTAGTGCTCTTTGACTCTTTCTAAATTATTAGTTTGTTTATCAAATAAAGTAATGTACTTTAATTTTTATTATTAGATATGATTATAATTTGTTAGATTTTCAAGTGGTTGTACTCTAAAGCTCGTTTAAGAATACTCGTTCATGAAAAAAGCTCGTTTATAAACTCGGATCGATTAATAAATGAGCCGTTCACGAACAGTTCGCGAACACAAAATCTTTTAAACGAACCGAGCTTGAACAGATTTTTGAGCTCGGTTAAAAGCTCGGGCTCGAGCTCGAGCTCGCATAAGTTAAATGAACATGAACATGAACAGGGTAAAGCTCGACTCGGCTCGGCTCGTTTACACTCCTAGCTAAAACGTAAATTAAACATGAGTTTTTCTGGCCTGGTTTTGACTTGAATTGAAACTTAATTGAACAAAAGTCTAACTTTTCTTAATTTAACATAATAAGGTGGTTGGGGAAAAGTAAATTATCCAAATATAATATGATCCTATTATGGCCCGACAAATATATCCAAACAATTTTTAAATTGATTTAGGGTAGAGGTGATCAAAATTCAGGTCGGGCCGTACTTTAACACAAAAAATCATGCTCAAACCCATTAATTTGGTGCCACTTTGCGGGACGAAACGTGCTTCGTCGGGTCGGGCTCGAGTTTTTGTCTAAAATGCATATTTTAGGCTACCCAAACCCATACTTTTTCGGGACAGGTCGAGTTAGCCAACAAGTCAGACTATAGTTGATCAGGTCTAATCCAAGGTATCATTTTTATCCAAAAAAAAAAAAATAGGGTCTCCTACTCTATCCCACTCAATTAAAAGATAGTGTAATATATTCCAAAAATTTACTCGTAGTCCAACCAAACAATTCATTCCAGCCACCATATTTTCGATATCAATTACCTTGTCCTTATTAGTTTTCATACCCAATTAGTGTTTCCAAATATAGTTTTATTAGAACTTATTTTATCCATAAATTACACTTGTATATATAATCCTTACTTTCATAAGCGTATCTTACACAAAATACTACGTATAAAGTATAAAACTATGAACTTATTTTTCCTGATAGTGGTTCAACAAAACACCACCTTAGGGGGAACGAGGGGAAAAACAACAACTCGTATAACGTTAGTGGTATTTTCGAGTTTAAGGTGTTATTGAGAAAACAGGCTAACATTATTTGTTAATACTCCCTCCGTATTTATTTAAGGGTTACATTTGTCTTTTCCGACCGTATTTATTTAAGAGATACACTTGCCATTTTTAGTAACTTATCAACACCACCATCTAATTAAATAATACGAGTACATCTAATTTACCATGTGACCCACCATCCTATTAAACAAATAATTTTATAAATCCACCCAACCTACCACCCCACCAAAATGACATGGTCCCCACTTATTTACTTATTAAAATATCAACTCAACCCCAATTGCATTATTATTTTATTTCATTCGATCAATTCTTTTTCTTAATACCCATGTCCGGTCAAGTGTATCTCTTAAATAAATACGGAGGGAGTATCATGTTATTTGTTGTACAAGG
The DNA here is from genome assembly GCF_020520425.1 of Spinacia oleracea. NCBI lineage: Eukaryota > Viridiplantae > Streptophyta > Magnoliopsida > Caryophyllales > Amaranthaceae > Spinacia > Spinacia oleracea. The sequence continues at coordinate 185,758,494 of NC_079490.1, forward strand.
GGGAGAAAACGTAGAAAAGAGCAAGAAATGCACATTTCCCAAGTAGAAGGAATAATAATAAAAACAGGGGGAGCAGAGGAATCCGGCTGTAAACTTGGACAGTAATGGGGATAGGATTCATAGGAGTGTGACAAAGCCTGCAAATTATCGATTCTTAAGGAGTTGAATTTCAGCTAATAATGTTCTCTTAATTACACTCCCATTCATTGTCCCATTTATACTTGTTCCCTACATACTAGAGCTGATCAACATGGCACGACCCGGCCCGAAAATTACCGGGTTCGTTCGGGGTAGAATATTTCCGACCGATTTCCGGGCCCGGTCTGGCTCGAATTCTGCCCGCCTTTTAGTAAGGTCTACTTCATATGTCGTATTGATCAACTTTCTTGCACTTACATATCACCTCTACTTTCATAAATATTTGCATATTATAGAATTTTGAACAATATCCTTATAACTATCGAGGTTGTTTGTATACATGGACAAAGCTAGAACTCCATTACGAATTTTCGATGGTGGTCTGATGTTAGAATTCAACCTTTTGTTCACTTATATTTTGCTTAACGAAGACTTTTTTTAAAAAGTTCAAATAATTTTATTGACTTTAGATATGATTATTGTGTGTCTGTCAATCCAGTGTTTGCTGGAAATTTTTAGCTAATTCAAAATAAACCTCTGCAAGGAGTATGAACCAATACTCCACGCTAGAGATTATTTTGTTTATTTACTAGCGTTGTGGTAATTCTGTATTGATATTGTATTATCGCTCGTTCTTAAGCTTCCCAGATTCAAAAAAGTCTCCCAAAACAAATACACTCTTGTCGGCCCCGCTTATGTCTGCTATGCGCACATAACGCTCTGATCGACCTTCGGTCCTCGCTCTTGTTGCCAATAGGCAAGAGTTCCATTAGGAATCAAGCAACCGCTCATGGCCACAAGCCTTGAGATACACTTTCCGCCCGTTTGGCAAGATAACGCCGCACGAATCCGGTGTCAAAACATTCGAACGGTGACACGTAGTCATCCCAAATTCCCAATGATGGCCTAGTACAAATAAAGTAAACAAAGATTTGTACTATGAGCTTGTGACTTCAAACCCACTATAATAAGCTCTTGTAAGTTAGAATTGTTTTGGGAGTCGATTGAAAGTTATTGAAATATATCTGAACTTATGTTTTTTTTAAAGGTGGAGAGAATACACCATACAGGAGTATTTTGTTAGCTGATATGTGGGTTTGCATGGCTCAATATTTTGTTGATGACATGTGTGGGTTTGCATGGATCAATAACGACTATTTGTGTTTTTTGAGTTATACTCATCTACTGTAGCAGCATAAAATAATGAGTGAGACACTTGCACACTCTATTGGCTGAGCCGCTGAGGTTAAAATATTAATAAGCAGATAAAACTCATAAAAAGTAATATGGTTTGCTGGTAAAAGAAGACTAATGATAAGCCCCGGGGTTCGAATCTAGGTTGTCAACAATAAGTAATTTTTTTTAGCTCAACAACTTCGTACTTGTTTTCATTAGTTTTACTAGGTTGCTCTTTTGAGAGAAACTTGTCATTAATATGTAATTGTTTTTGCATACCCTCTACTACAATCTATCCTGGATACGCCACTGCAAACAAGTTTGTCCAACATTAAATTGAGGCAACAACTAAGCAAAGTAGTTTAAAACATTTAGAGGTTTTCAACTAAGAAAAGCTCTAATAAATATATGGTCGAGCAACTTTCTCCATCCAGTTAGAGATTTTCAATATATATACTAAAAAATACCACAATTGGAATAGCATGTCCGAATTTTGATAACATTGCACTCAACTCAATCAATAACATAAAAGTTAATTATAACCCAACATTATACGATTTGTTATGTTATACATGGTACTTTTTGTTCTTGAATTTTCTAAGGTCATATACTCGTGTCGTGTCAATTATAGGCATGTTTACCGTAGTTGCTAACATTTTACATTTCATCAATCATCAATCATAGTTTAGTTTCCATATAGTGTAAGATTTTTTGGGATCATCGAGTAATTAAGTAATGATTTTTTTTTTATCAATACATATACTCTTTCATATAAGAAGTTTCCCCCCTATATATTGAAAACATATTTAGTGAGTACAACCATAAATTAACATAACTAATTAACTACTAACCTATAAATTAATATAGCCTTTCGATAACAACAAGACAAGGAATTGTTTTGACATGTGTGCAACAAATTCATTTGAATTTAACAACCATGACCAAAAAAAATTACTATCAAAATTTGAGTAAAAATAATTAGCACCATGTAAAAGGAGGATAAAAAGTGAAAGGCTAGAGTATCAAGTCAAGCATTTTGCATTGAAAGGGAAAAAAAAAACAAAAATTCATGGCAAACCGATTTTTTTGCAGTATTGATTGTTACAAACAACTAACACACATTTTTTTAATTATCACAACAAAGGTAAACAAAAAACAAAGTAAATTTTTTTTTTACTTTTAAATTGAGGGACAAAATTGTAATTTCTTATAGAAAAGGATTTTACGGAGTAGTAAATACCCCCTCTGTATTTTAAAAAGATATACGGAGTACACTTTACTTTAAAAGTCGTATTTAAAAAAGAGATACACTTTTTTTTTTTTGACATGTTTTATTGTCCACTTCCAATTATATTAATATTTCTCTATTTCTTGTGGTCCCTACACTTATTCACATCATCTATTTAATATAACAAATAATTCACCCACTACCCCCACTTTCATCTTATTTTTTAATAAATTCAACTCACTCTCATAAAACTACGTGCCAATCAAAATGTATCTCTTTTTAAAATACGGAGGGAGTACAAACAACTACCACACATTTGTTAATTATCACAACAAAGGTAAACAAAAAGCAAAGATAAATATTACTCCCTCCGTCCCGGAATACTCGACCCGGTTTGACCGGCACAGAGTTTAAGGGACTTGAATTGACTTATTTAATTTAATAGGTAGTAGTTGATAGTGGGTTATTATTTTAATGTAGTTAGTGGTAAATGTGTAAAGGGAAAGTATTAAGGGACGGCCCGATAAGGAAAACAGGTCAAGTATTCCGGGAAAGAGGGAGTATTTTCACTTTAAAATAGAGGGACAAAATTGTAATTTCATATAGAAAATGATTTTAGTAAATATTGAAAAGTGCTCCTCAACCCACCCCCTTCACCATCAAAGATGAACAACTGTAGACAGTTAAACTTAATTAAACTCCAATTAATTTAAATTAATTTGCTAGTAGTACACTAATTAAAAAAATAAAAATAAAAAATAAAAAAATGGAAATTTAATTTGGACCCCCCCTTTTTAAGACCCTCAAAATCCAAACACTCTCTTCTACCTCATTACTCATTACCCCTCTCACAACCAACCCCTACTTTTCTCACTCTTAATTCTCCACACAAGAATAGCAACAACAACAATAGTGTTGAGTAACAACAATTAATTTACCTTTTTTTTTTTTTTGAATAAAATACAGAGACTCTTGTTATTGAATACGAGGTACGACAATGGAGGCGCCGGATTTTTTTGTGGAGGATTTGCTAGACTTATCTAACGGTGGTGGAGATGAAATGATTACCGACACCTTCTTCGACACCGTTACCGGAAATTCCATGGATTCTTCCTCCCCTACTCCCGCTTCCGACAGCTGCAATTCCTCCGCCGTGTCTTGCACTCCTTCTTTCCCTGACTCTTACTTTTCCGGCACCGACCTTTGCGTTCCGGTACGTTTAACACATTTATTACTCTTTGGTTTTATTTCGAGTGTACATTATGGTAATTATTACTCTAAAAAAAAATTAAATTATGATTAATTTATTCCAAATATTGCGGAAAAGTTGATTAATTTTTTTTATGGGAATGCGTGAACAGTATGATGATATGGCGGAGCTGGAATGGCTATCGAATTTCGTGGAGGAATCGTTCTCCACCGACGACTTGCACAAACTCCAATACATACCCACCAACCCACAGCAGCAACACGGCGGCGCAGCCAGGTATGGCGCAATTCCACCGACAACCACCGTACCGGGGAAGGCCAGGAGCAAGCGGTCACGGGTGCCGCCGTGTGACTGGTCCACCAGACTCCTCATGGTGTCGGCGCCCTCCCCGGCCACCTCGTCTTCCGAGAGTGGGGCGAGTCCGGGGCAGAAGAAGCAGCCGTCACTGACGAAGAGGCGGGAGAGTGGTGGGCCTGAAACCGGCGAGGTGCGGCGGTGCCTGCATTGCGCGGCGGAGAAAACCCCGCAGTGGAGGACCGGGCCCATGGGACCGAAAACCCTGTGTAACGCGTGTGGGGTTCGGTACAAGTCGGGCCGTCTCGTGGCTGAGTATAGGCCCGCTGCTAGCCCGACATTTGTGTCGGCTAAGCACTCGAACTCTCACCGGAAAGTAATGGAGCTCCGACGACAGAAGGAATGTCAAAGGCACCAACCACCACTTCATCACCAACAACCACACCATCAACAGCAGCAATACATTGGTGGTGGTCATGGCGGCGGTCACCATATGATGATGGCCGGAGGTGGTGGAGAGGATTACTTCATTCACCACCATTTGGGAGGAAATGATTACCGGCAGATGATATGATATGATATCATATCATACTTAATTAATTCTCAAATTTAATCACTTTAATTAGTGGTTGAATTTTAATTTAGTGTAGTATTTTTTTTTTTTTTTTGATTCTTAGAATGAAACTTCCACTCTTTTTTCTTCCCTAAATTTTGACAATTTAGAAAAATCTTACTCCTCCCAAAAAAATTAAATAGGGTTCATTAAATTCAAATCAGTAACATTTACTTTTACCAGTAGTAGTATGAGTATATCCTTGTCCCTTTTTCTTCATATCTTTGATCAATGCGGGAAAATAATGAGAAATTTTAAAATAATTAGTGGTAGACAGTGATAGCAAGTACTCTAATAATTGCCAATTACTCTATTTTTTTCTACTTTTCTTAATCTTGTTCTAAGTTAATATTTTGTTACTTTTTTTGCTGAATTATGCAAATACTATGAAGAGTTTATGTTTTGTAAAACTATTATAGGTAGGGGCATACACAATTGACAATTATATGGTTCGGGCTGAATGGCTGATATTGATACTGGCACAACCGATTGTATAATACACCGTAAAAGTTGTAATGTTGTTCGATTGCTACGAAAGAATCGGACGGTAAGCAATAGGAGTACTAAAAGAACAAGCATATATGCAACAGAATACACCGAGCAAAGTTTGGCATTATAACCTCAAGGTATGAGAATCAAACTCCACTAGAAGCTCTTTGGAGGAGAGAATTTTCCTTATAATCTCCTCACTTTTATTAAATCTGACTTGCAAAACTGGCTGGAAATACTTATACGATGTAACAGTTCAGTAGGATTTTTCATCGTACCTTATAAAATAAAATTAAGAAAAAATACAACATAATACGTAGTACATAAGTTGTACAATATGGAGTACCTCTTTATATTCAAAAGTAATTATTAAAATGGTAAATTCTAGTTAATATTATTGGTTCACATGAAAAGTCACAATTGTAGCTTGGATTCTAAGTCTGGAAAATGAGTAAGCAAGAACAATTAAAGGTACCGTAGGGAGAGGAAGGAGAGTGCTTAGAATTTAGAAAGATTGAAATCACATGTTGTTGTCCCAATTTTGACTTTTTGAGCATTATACGCATATGCACTGCAGAATCGGGGTACATATATATATTTAATATGGAAGACATATATAATGCAGAGTAAATTCAAGAATTAGGAGTTACCATAATAAAATATTATCCCTCCATTCCTTAAAAATTACTCCCTCTGTCACTTAATACTCGCACCGTTTTGACTTTTTGCAGTATTCACATAATTCACTTTGACCCTATTTTATTTCTAGTATATGAAAATAAATGTTAGTATATAATATATTGTTGGCTTCATCTTAATATATACTTTCCAAATATTAATATTTCTATAAATTTTTATAAGGATTTTTTGTCATTTAACACCTTAAAAAAACTAGTTTTTGTAATTTAACACCTTACTTATTTTTTATTGTTTTTAAACACCTTAAAAAACAAAAAAATTTAGAAATCAACACCACTTGACGATTTTTATTAGAAAAAACATTAGTTTTTAACTATGTTAAAGTTCCCAAGGCATGATATAGTGGTAAACAACCCCTTCTACCATCAAATTATGCTTTGGAAGCTATAGCATGGTTAAAAATCAACGTTTTTTTCTTATGGAAATCGTTAAACGGTGTTGATTTATAAATTTTTAGATTTTTAAGGTGTTTAAATATAATAAAAAATAAGTAAGGTGTTTAATTACAAAAACTAATTTTTTTAAGGTGTTAAATGACAAAAAATCCTTTTTATAATATGTAGTTAAAGATATTGGTGGTCAAAGTTGTACATTGATAAGCGTGTCCAGACAAAACGGTGCGAGTATTAAGGGAGGGAGGGAGGGAGTACCACTTTCTTTTTAAATCCCTTTATAAAAAGCTTTTTATTTTTATTTTAGTTTATGCAATTTCCCAATCATTTATTTACTACTCCATGTCACGTGCTGACTACTTTGTCTAGTCACGCACCATGCGACACTCTTCAAGCGCAATACTTAGATGAGTCATGTTTCCCTAATGATGGCATAGCACCTTGTGCCTTAGTTTATCTCGTAACCCAGTACTGGACGTTCATACATATCCCGATATATACTCTGTAAAAATCTAGAAGCTTCCTTGTATACTTCAAGGTTCATTGGAGGTGGGAACTCTCTAGAAGCTTAAAAACACACGCTTGAAGGAGGTAAAGAATTTTCTACACATAGATGTCTATAGGACTTTAGGAGCCTATAAATAGGCTAAGACATTCATTTGTACATGACATAAAACACTTGCACGTACGATTCTCTTAAACATTACAAAAGAAATTAACTTTCTCCGTTCATTTCTAATCGTATTCCAGTTCCCCAATTCACTTCAAACAAACACTGTGCAAGATGAATGGTAAAATTAAAGTCATTGCAATATTTTCATTTTAGTTAATTACAATCATAGCACATGTTTCCATGCTTGATGACTTTGATAAACGATTAGCAAGGCATTGGGATTAGAGGGGAAGAATTAAGGAGGGATTTATTTAAAAAGATATGGGAACCAAGAGTGAAGGAAAGTCCTTGAAACTCTATTCAACTCATTTTTCAATTCATTTTGTGTTGACCTTTTCATATTTCATGGTGGACTCAATTAAATGTACGTAATACTTTGGCAATGATAATCGAAATATTAAATGATTCTAAGTTCCGGATTTCTGGTATACATTTCAACGAATTCGTTTATAAAACTGTATACTTAACTAGCGTTATTAAAAATTACATTATATTGGCTTAAATGTATTACAATTGCCGTCATTTATTATTGTTAGGATGAGTGTATCCTCACAATCAACCTCAAACTTCAAGTTATATCCCATCGGTTTTCTACAATTTCTACATATTTATTTTTAAATTATTCAGACTCGCACAAGTTTCACCCTATTTTTACACATTATCTCAAAACTTACCTCATTTATATATCTATATTTGTGTGTGATATTGTGACATGATTTGATTTGGTTGGAGAAAAGAATAGAGATCTTGAATTTTCAAACTTATCTCAAAAATTGTTGTAGTATTACAACATTATATCAAAAGTCTGACTTCAAATTTCCATCCGGACTTCTCTTCAGACTAAGAATAAACTCACTCTTAGCGCACGCATTAAATGCGCAACGACGACGAAAAGAGTATAATCTTGTACAGATATTCGTTAGCCGGAAGCAGCTGCTCAAACAACGGAGGACGGTAGTCCTAATGTTAGGAGTAAATAATCATAAATAGTACACACTTACTCCAAGGAAAAATATTTAATCATCACTTTAATACTCTAATATAATAGGCCAATTAACTAATTAATACTAAATTAATAAAAATAAAATAATCTTAGGGATTATCAAGAGTAAAGAGAATAAGCCAATAGAAATTAAATTTCAGGGTTTGTTTGGGGAAAAAAAATATATGATTATTCCTCTACTTGGATTTCAGTGAAGTTATATTAGTGAGTTATTTAAGGATGATACATCGTGGTGGGTACGATTGGGTTTCTATGGAATGATATGGATAGGTTAAATTATCAATGTAATGTAATAATATTAGTAATGCATTGGGTGTTGGGGGTGCGAGTATATGCCTTTTGAACTAGAGCACAATGTCGACATTTTGCCTAAGTAATAGGGATATACTATCAACACAAAAATTTACCTAAAACATTCTACTACGTCAGTTCTTGAAAGTTATATACGCCTGTTTAAAATGTGAAAAGTTGGACCGTAAGTTCTCACTATTATGTATTATATCCGTTTCAAAATAATTTTTTTGTTTTGAATCTGTTACATAATGTTCTTTACAATTTTCGTTTTAGTTTGTTTCATAATGTTTTTAACACGTTGCTTTATTATATTTTTTGGCATGAAAATTTACCATATTACCCTTCTTACCCCACATTATTTGCAATTTTTCAATTATTTTCTATTAATTTATTCATAGTTTTCTTACACCCACCAATTTTTTTCACACATTTCTCCTACTTTATCCATATTTTATTATATTCAACCAAATTTTCTACTTTTCTCTTAATATTTGTGCAAATAGTAACTGTAAATATCTTTATGAAAAGGAGATAGCATATCAAAATGGTACTCCGTACCATGTACGATAATGTGAAATTGCTCTTGCTATGTATTTTCAGAATATCAACTTTTTTGAAAAAAAATCGCATATATTAGTGGTTAAATATTACATTGAATTACGTGCAAATAGTAAGAGTAAATAACTTTAACTAATGTAGTATGTTGACTAGGAAAGATGGGTCAATTACTTGAATTTTGGATAAAACAATGCCACTAACACAAATTTGAGCACCCGAGGAATCAATCAGATGATTAAGATAATTTTGGATAAGAAAAAGGAAAATTTGGTAATATTCAATCTTTGGTCGATTTAATTAGCCGTAGCGGTTAGCGGTTGAGTAGCGGGTAGCGGTTGAGTAGCGGGTAGCGGTGAATAGTAGCGGGTAACGGTTAGCTGTCAAGTAGCGGGTAACTAATATGAGTTTTCGGTAAAAGTAGCGGTTGATATTATAAAATAAAAATAAAAGCAAGAATATTATTTAAAACTTTATTATAAATTTGTCAAACGCTACCGGCTACCTTAAACGCTACTAATTTTAAAGTTTGACAAAAGCTACCCAACCGCTACCTCAACCGCTAACCGCTACCTAAATCGCTACTTTACCAAACACTTACAAATTTTACAAGTAGCGTCTTGACTAGGTCAAAACGCTATCCGCTACCTCAAACGCTAAAGCCGAACACGCCCTAAGCCACTTACGACATATTTTTTAATAATCTCACATTTACTACCCAACGACGTTTTTGGGCCCAACAGGTCATAAACCTGTTGTAGCATGTAGGCGGTAATATGTCCCTACGTGGCAGTACCCTCTTTCAATATATTCAGTCATCGTCATCAATTCATCACTATCTCGTTGACTTTTTCACCGGTTACCGGTCACTTAAGCCCAATAAAAATCGTTGGGTATTAAATGTGAGATTATAAAAAAAATATTTCGTATGTGAGATTGATAAAAGAAAATTGGCCAAAGGTTGAATTAATATTACCAAGTTTCCTTTTAAAAAAAAAAAAAAAAACTAATCAAGATCAAGTTACACATAATAAAGTTTTAACCAGTTCAAATAAGTAAAAATCAGAATATGATGCACCATTACTAGTGTGATAGGTAACCAGAAAACACTAATAGAGTGGTAATTGCTAATTTTTTAAATTAATTAACATTAATTAAACAAAATTAAAATATATGAAAAGAGTTGCATTTGGGGGTCATAAAATATGTCCACCTGATCCTAGACAATATGCTGTCCTACCACGGGGTCCACTCTAGAGTTTTATACAAAGTACTCAAGTTTAGTGTTATATTAATAGAATATTATCATCTTAATTATTATAAATTTCATGTATTTTGCAAAAGATAATTATTCCTAGGTTTGGAATATGTGGGTAGTTGGTTTACCCAAACTAAGGTTCCCCATGTTAGTAATCCAAGCAAAGGAGATCACGTGCTCTATGCGTGAATGTATCATTAGATTTTTTTTTTAAAAACTTTTTCAAACGTTATCATTGGAATTATATTTCCACTACCGTACTGTACAATTAGTGGTCACCACGAAGATATTGACATACCATTTTTGTACCTAACGAAATGAACATTGATCAATATACACTCTGAGGTCTAAATTCATTTTCTCAAAGATTCCATTTTTTCGGACTAAATTGAACTGAACTGACTTATAACTGAATTCAATAAATCGGAACATAATTAAATTGAATAATAGATCAAAACTGAACTAAATTTAATTGATCCGATCGAACTAAAACAAGTCGAAATTAACTGAATTGAACTCAATAGACCCGACGAAAATAAATAAAAAAGTCCAATTTTTTCTACCATAAAATATACTTCATCCGCTCCTTACACTACAAGAATTTGTATCTTTAATGACAACTTAATAACGACGGGGATAACAACCAAACAATGACGGGAACAACCGTCGCAAATGTCTTTTACGACGGGTTAACGACGGAATTTTTCATTAATGACGGTCCCCTTTTATGACGGGTTCTCGATAGGAAATCCCGTCGTTAATCAACAATTATTGGTCTTTAGCGACGAGATTTTCCGTCGTTAATGGTTCAATTTCTTGTAGTGTTAAATATTGCACTATGTTGACTTTACGCTTCCAAACACACAACTTTGACTCTTAATATATCGAATTATGTACAAGTAAAATTATAAAAAATTGATATTTAAAAAGTATATATATATATATATATATATATATATATATATATATATATATATATATATATATATATATATATATATATATATATATATATATATATATATATATATCGATACGAATATAACAAGATCCTCCATGATTACATATTTTCATACGATATTTTGTTTTTGTAGAATAGGCAATGAGAAAAGTGAGAAAATCTTAATTTCCAAGCAAGCATGTCTAACACATTATATTAATCGGATACTATACTCAAGATTCTTCAATTCATAAAGATGGAGAAGATGTTGTTGAAAATGAGTGTCCCCTAGCTATATTAAGTGATTTAAGTAAATCAACTAACATGCTATAATTGTTTTGTAGCTTATATAACTCACACTACAATACCTCCTTGTTGTACTATAATATTATCTACAAGTATATTATAGTTGACGACGCTAGATAAAAATTAACTCAATTTATCCTGTTACAACGATCTACACACATAAATACGCAAATAACCATGTAGAAACATCCAAACTGGTTCATGTTGAACGTTAACATACTTTATTGGTACTACCAATACACAACTAATCACTAAATAAAACTTTTATTTTATTGGTACTAACAAAATCTTTACACCAATAAAGCATGTTAATTAGCGTCATAAATAAACAAGCCCGAATATATTTTTAGAAAACCTCATATCTATCAACCTAGTCAACAAAAATACATTAAACGATTGAGAATTGACCATGATGTTGTGGACCATAATATATTCGAAAACCTTATTATCTACCAACATAGTCTAACAAAAATGCATTAAACGATTGACAATTGATCATGATATGTGAACCATTTGCAATAACGCATTCGAAATTTATCGGTTCATTTCACTTTCACATGTTTATAGTAAGGGTAACTGTGTAAAATATCCGGAGTATACTCTATATTACGTACGTATTAAGGTCTTGTTCTGTTCACCTTATTTTCACTTATTTCAGGAAAAATGAGTTCAGATAAGTTCAATTTAGTTCAAATCAGTTAAGATAAGAAAAGTTCAGGAAAAAATAAGGGTTGGCCAGCCAAGTACAATTTATAACTAAAATAAGTTTTGATAAGTTCTAATAAATTCAGATAAGTTAAGTTAAGTTCAGATAAGTTTAGATAAGATAAGTTCAGAAAAAATAAGTGGAAATCAGGTGAATAGAACGCAAATGCAATATCTTATACGAAGTATCCGATTCGTAGTATATATAGTGTATAACATGAGTATCTCTTAAAATATATTATTGATGGGAAAATATAATGTTGGGTTGTGTATTATGTCTTGTCTGTTCTTCATGGGCATACGCCTCTATTTATAATACAAATTAGATATTCTACTCTTTGTAGGTTTCCTAATTCATATAGACTTCTATCTTATATCATATAGTTTAGTTATAACATAACTCTACTACATACAGAGTACGATATTCTATTATATAAGATAACTGTGTTATCCTCGATAGTACCATACTAGAGATATTATGGATTGATAATGTGTACGTACATGTAAGGCACATTGTAGTATAGGCAATGCAAAGACATCAAATTAAGGAGATCGATGAGATAAAAACATATATAGATGCATTGATATACACTAGTTTGTTGCAGGCTCAGAATGGTACAATGTCAAGTACATTGCATTGTACATACTTGTGATTTTATAATACTATTATATTTGCCCCCACAAAAATTAAATAAAGACAAAATCGAATTATATATGTGCATGGACAGAGGATGACCTACGTACATGTGAAACCAAGACATGCATGTGGGGGCGAAGGAACCTGCCACATGCGCTACGTGAGTGTATCACTTAGCTGTGTTATTGATCAAAATGTCCTTTTCTTTTTATTATCCAATAAATAATACTTTGTACTTCATCCGTCTTTTAATACTCGTAACGTTCCTTAGTTTTACGCATGCCAATGCACAACTTTGATCATTTATATCTTAAATTCTCTTTATGCAAAAATTATAAAAATTTAATATTTTGAAAATATACATTGGGACGAATCTAACAAGATCTCACATGACTATGGTTTATCTTATATAAAAAACACTAAGAATAGTCAAAGTAGATTATATGAATAGTGGCAAAAGTCCAAACGTTGCGAATATTAAAAGACGGAGGAAGTAGGAAATTTTGGTAATATTAATTCAACATTTGACCGATTTTCTTTTATTAAGCCTACCTACGACATATTTCTTAATAATTCCACATTTACTATTCAATGACTTTTACTGATCCTAACAAATCATAAACCTGTTATAGGCAGTGATATATCCCTACGAGACAGTACTCTCTTTCTCGATATATTCAGTCATCATCATCAATTCATCACCATCTAGTTGACTTTTTCATCGGTTACCGCTCACTTAAACCCAATAAAAGTAGTTGGGTAGTAAATGTAGGATTATTAAAAAATATGTCGTAGGTGGGATTAATAAAAGAAAATCGGTCAAATGTTGGATTAATATTACCAAATTTTCCTAAATAATAATACTTTCTCCGTTCTGGAAATACCGTATCATTTGTTTTTTACACTATTTACACTACGACGCGACTTTGGTCATATTTTGTGATTCATACTTAAGGAAATTTTAGACATTAGGGTAATGTTAGATTCGTATCGATATATATTTTCTAAATATTAATTTTTTTTTATAATTTTTACTTGCATACGATTTGAGATATTAAGAGTCAAAGTAATAGTTAGAGTAGTAAAAGTCAATTATGGTGCGATATTTCCGAAATGGAGGAAGTAGCAAATTTTACCATTAGTTTTTCAAATTTCACTTCAAACTTCTTAGAAATGACGGTTTAACTTCAAAAGTTCACAAGAAAGGTAATAAAAGTTGCAAAATTTATGTAAAATGTTAGCTCAAATAAATGATCTATATAATAAAAAGTTATACTTGTACTAAAAAAACAGGTTGAAATGAATATAAAGTAATTACTGAACATATACTCACTACAAAATTATGGATGATTAGAGACGGAATTTGAGACGGAAACTATAAGCATCTCAAACTTGAGATGGATTACTAAAATTTCGTCTCTAAACTAAAATTGAGATGGGATTGTATATAGAGTTTCAAAATTTTCCTCTCAAATTTGTAATGGACTTGCCAAAATCCGTCTCAAACTTTTTTGAGACGCCCTCTACAGAGATGCCCCATTTCAGTCTCAAATCCGTCTCCAATCATCATTTTGAGACGGATTTGGACTATTTAGAGACAAAATCCCTCGTCTCTATAAAACGATTTTTTTTAGTGACTCCTATTCAAATGTTGAGAAAAAAAAATTTCGGACCTGATAGAAAATATTAAATCAGTCCGTTTAGCACGAGATTATTTAAGGGTGCGTTCTATTCACCCGATTTTCACTTATTTTTCCCGAATTTATCTGAACTTAACTTATCTGAACTTACTAGAACTTATCAAAACTTATTTTAGTTATAAATTACACTTGGTCAACTCTTACTTTTCCTGAACTTATATTATCTGAACTTAACTGAACTTATCTGAACTTATATTTCCTAAAATAAGTGAAAATAAGGTGAAAAGAACAAAGCGTAACTAAATTTGTATCCATATTTATTTTTTCATGTACTCTTATAAATTTTACTCTAGCTATGTAAAGTTATTAATTTAAAATAAGATAATCTATCCAAAATGAGCCATGGTTGAGTGTCTTTTGTCTAGGGATCTTTCCATGTTATTTGGTATGAAAATCAAATGATTCTTGTCCCCTCTTGCTCCCATTACCCATTCCCCCTCTTCAAACTTCTCTTTCCTCCACCTTAATTTTCTGACAAACTGATAGACTTTAGTGTAAAATTTAATCTAATCCCATTTTTTTTTAATACATGCTAAACCTCCTTTTAACCTTACTTAATTAAACTAATCATATTATTATAATCTTCTGTCAAAACATTAGTCATTATGTTATTATACATGTTGTGCCACCAATTATTACTGAAGAGGACAATTTGATGATTGCTGATCATCTATTAATTTTGACAGGAGAAGGTATTATTGCTGTCAATTCACATGCATATTTTTGTAAGTGAGTTAAATTAAATGTTCTTCATTTAATTTAATTAATTAACCACTAATTGTTTTAATATATAGTTTTACTTAGTACGGTCATTATCATGTATGGTAATAATTTAATGAATTAGATTAAGTGTAGACATTGGTGACCCGGGTTTGGGTAGTACTCCACTTTCATTAGGTGATCGATTTGTTTCTTACCATAATTTGCAATTAGTTGAAAGATAATGAAACTCACTAGTCAAGTTTCTTAGGTACAAATACTAACTTATATTTAAGAATACAATCTCTCACAGGTAAACCAACTCAGTTTCGTAGGTCAGATTCTTGGAAATAGGAGGGAAGGATCAGATAAGAGAACGCCGACCCCTAATAACCACAACCGATAGGAATCTACGTGTTATTTTAGGGTTCGTTCGCTATCATTGCCAGTTTCCAGTTTTTGTTTTTTTAGTTTTATAAGTCATATGATTTATATTTAATCATGAACTAAAAATAATCATACTTATAGTAATCATATTAATTTTGAAAACTAACAACGAAAAACTGAAAACTACGTACTAATTTTTGTGATTTTCATATTTTGGTTTTTAGTTTTGTAAAAAACTGAAAACAAAAAACGATACCAAACGGCCCTTAAAGTAATACACTACAAAAAATTGATTAATTTCCGACCGCCAAAAGTAGTTGGTAAAACACGAAATACGGTTGGTAAATGTTTTAGCGACCGCCAACGGTCGTAAAAGATCGGTCAGTGTTCACCTGGACGGTAATTAAGAAAACTCCGACTGTAAAGCGGTCGCTAAACTTTACCGTCTGAAATAGCGACTGCTTAGGAGTTGGTAATTTATCGACTGCCTTTACAGTCGACACTTTAACGACTGCTTTGGCAGTCGTTAATTTAGCGACTGTCATAGCAGTTGGTAATTTAGCGACTGCTAAAGCAGTCGCTAAATTAACGACTTCCAAAGCGGGCGGCAATTTACTAATTTACCGACCAACTAAGCAGTCGGTAAATTACTGACTGCTTAGGTGGTCGGTAAATTAGTAAATTGCCGACCGCTTTGGCAGTCGGTAATTTTAATTAAAAAAATAAAAAAAAAATTCAAAACCATCTAACTGGAAAGAAAACCAGCCAATGGTTTTGATTTCTTCCAAACAAAATAATTTGAGTTTGCGTTATATGCCTTTCCAAACCCACTGGCATGAAGGCACAACCCAATGCCATATATACATAATCTGTTGATTAGTCCCTAATTCTCCACTAAAGCAGAGTATGAGTGAAGACATATCTGCTTTAAATTTGCTGAATATTCTGATTTACACTAACCAATTTCATCTTCAATATTTTAAAACTAACTTACTAGAACAAAGAAAAAGGGTATGAATTAATTACCAACATACACATATAGAAATAAAATAACAATTTTATAAAGAGGGTGCTTAAATAAATCCAATCCAAAAAAATAGAGTTATATATCTCAATAAAATTAAATTAATTACAAGGATGCAAAAAATTAACCACCCAAAAATTAAGACTAATATTAAGAATAATCTTAAAAAATCCAGATCTGCAACTAAAACATAAAAATCATGTACAAAAACCTCTAGACTTGGATTTTTCACTAAAAAACATCAATCTTTGATTCTTTATCAGAAACCCAAATCTTTTTCACCATAAAACATCAATCGTGATCTTCCATTCTTTGACTAAAACCTAAAAACCAACCTTTTCCGGTGATTATTTGTCGGCGATGGAAATGCAAGTGCGGTGATGAGCGAAATGAACCAAACATATCTAAAACAAAAGAAAAACAATCAAATATTCAAATGCAACAAAAATTAAATTTAAATCCGGAAAATCTTTTATTTGTTCGAATTTTTTTCACCTTGAATCCGAAAAAAGGAAAGAGACGAGTGGAGAAGAACGAGATCGAAGGCAAGAGAAGGAATCAAAGGCAAGTGAGAACAAATTAAGAAAAAACCATATTACCAAAAAAAAAACATCAAATCTCTCTTGTTCCTTGAAATTATAGACCTCAAATCTAGAAGAAGAAGAGTAGAGAATATGAGACATTCAATATGAGAGGAGAGAAGGAAGAGGAACGGCTGAGAGGAGAGGGAGAAGGGTAAGGTTTCCTTTTATATGGGCTAGGTTTTAGGATGAGAAAGCCCAAAGTGGCCTGTTTATTTTTATTTTCGTAAATAATTTTTAGCGACCGCCCTTAAAACGGTCGGTAAATAATTTTTTAGCGACTGTTAGGTTGGTCGGTAAATTACTTTTTACCGACTATCTTAAGTGCGGTCGGTAAATTTGTTTTTTAGCAACTGTTCCAACAGTCGGTAAATGATATTTTAACGACTATCTAGTCTGCGGTCGGTAAATTACTTTTCACCGACTGCTTGAGCGGTTGGTAAAATGTTGAATTTATTTTGGAAAAAGTCAGGTTTTTACCGACTGCTATTTAGTCGGAACACATGGGGGAGAAGTCGCTAATTTATCGACTTTTATATAGGCGGTCGGTAAATGTAAAAAATAACGACCGCTTCCAAAGTGGTCGGTAAATTAACGACCGCTTCCTTAGTGGTCGGTAAATTTTGTTTTACCAACTACTTTTCTAGCAGTCGGTAAATTTAGTCGGTAATCAAGCGCTTTCTTGTAGTGATAGTATTCTGTTGCTAAATTTGGGTCAACAATTTTAATGATCCATAATATACAACGATTGCCGAATTTGGGTAGTGGCAAGTTTTGAGCAGCTAGTACGAATTGAAGCTAAAAGTTAAAGGGTTTACTACACTTTACTTGTAAATAAACCAACTTTTTATTGGACAATTATTTGGGGACTTTGTTGTTGGAGAGTAAACATCCTAGGCTCCTAGAGAGGCTAGTTTCAAAATCAATTGAAATCGATTGACAATAGAACTGAAGGAAGATAATAATTGTTCGATCTCTTTCACTACAAGAAATTGTACTATTAACGACGGGAAATCCCGTCGCGAAAGGCCAATAATCGTTGATTAACGACGGGATTTCCTGTCGCGAACCCGTCATAAAAGGGGGCCGTCGTTAATAGAAATCCCGTCGTAAATCCGTCGTAAAACCGTCGTAAAAGACATTTGCGACGGTTATTACCGTCATTGTTTGGTTGTTAGCCCCGTCGCAAAAGGCTTTTGCAACGGGATTTTTGACCCGTCGTAATTAGGTTGTCGTTAAAGATACAAATTCTTGTAGTGTTTGCTGGATGAAACTTGAATTTATTGGAACTGATTAAATCTAATTGGCTTGATATGACCTGATCAAACATGGTTGAAACTTATTAGACCTGATAAGACCTAACTGCAAGAGAGTAAAATTGAGATAATCAAACTTACAAAACATGTTACGTTGAAGCTTATTGAGTTGTAGAACTTGATTCAACTTATTTGAACTTAAATATTAACCTAATACATTTTTTTAAAAATTAAGGTGAAGAGAACGCATCCTAAATGACAAATCCGATTCTTAAACAAGGCAAAATAATTAACTCTAGTACCATAACCTGAAAACATCTCTAGTACGTACCACAACCTGAAACCATACTGAGGATAACTAGGCCATGCATGCACTCATGCATGAAGGATGATGAGATCAAATTAGCTCACTTACTAGTCAAATGAGGTTTCGTCTTAAATGCTATATTATACTTCCTCCGTTTCTAAATAGTTGCACCATTTTGACTTTTGACACTATTCACTTATCTTGCTTTGACCTCAATTTTCTACTAATAATTAAAACTAAAAATTATTATATAAAGTATTATTAGGTTTTTCTTAATATATACTTTAAATATATCAACTTTTTATAATTTTTACTAATACATAATTATAAGTATTAATGGTCAATGTTATGCGTTGACAAACGTGAAAGTCAAAACGGTGCCACTATTTAGGAATGGAGGAAGTATAAAATAGAACAACTCATATGTGAGTAACACATAATATGCTTACACTCCCCTTCTTATAAGAAACTTCATATAGACACAAAAATGCCTGTCCCTTTTAAGTTGGACCTCAACTAGTTTTATCAAACATAAAAGTCCCAACTACATAAATGTACACATGGTAATAAAATTCAATAAGAGTGGACCTCAAGTAACAATGTGCTTAACAATATAATGTTAGTCCGAAATCCTATAGGTAGCATGGTGTCAAACAGAATTATATAAAATTTAATAATAGATGGTGGCCCTCGACTAATTTGAATTAATTAATAAAATAACTTTAAGTATGAATTATGATTATTTATACAGGGTGTGTTCTCTTCACCTTGAAAATTATGTTTCAAGTCTAATAAGTGAAAATAAGTTTAAATAAGTTACAATAAGCTTCTATCAGCTCTTATTGGGTCATATATTCCAATCAAGTTTTATAAAACTACTCTTTTATAATCAGCTCTGTCCAGGTTCAGTAAATTGCAATTAAGTCTACCAGATTAGTTAGGTTTACACGTGTCCAAAATATTCAAATAAGTTAAATTCAAGTAAGTTTAGATAAGTTCAGGTTTCATCCAACTAGGGAAGAGAATACACTTTCAAAACTATTAGAGTAATTAAGAATTGTAATAAACTTCTTTACTGTTGTACGTACGTGTTCACACAATAAACATAATATTTGTCTATTCCATATGAATCTTAATTAAACGGAGGGAGTAGCTAACTTTTCATTTTACATACAGATAATAACCAATTCGAACAAAACGATTTTAATTGTTAAATCTATATAGAAATAACATAGATTTTGGTTGTCAATCATGAAACTTATATAGTTGGGAAACGTAAGTTGTAAACACACTAGATCTACACCTAAAAGTCGTTATTTTCTAGCCTAATGGTTAGTTAATTACATTAGTCAAATTAGACCAAAATTCATCATTATTACCTAATTAATTGATTAATTAAACAAAGCACTTGCTAAACTAGACCAAAATTATTATGGTCAAAGTACTCCAAATGTAAAGTCAATCAAAGAATTGATCGAATCAGCTCCTCGTTTGCACTATGCATTATGTGTGTGCTACTAACATTATTAATTAGGCACACAAACACAAAATTGTACATGTAACAAACAAGTAAGACATGAAAACGTAATTACTTATTAATTAATTAAACAAGATGATTAAGGAAACCTAAAGTATGGGTTAATATATTAATTAAATCCGCGGTAAGTGTACGAGGAGGGTGTGGTGAAGTGGCTAACTACTACTCTTATATAGCTAGGCTGGGTGGGCACATGGCTAGACCTATAGACACAGCCCATGTCCCTCTGTGAGTCTGATTATTCTTAATTAGTTTATTAATTAATGACAATGGACTTTCTGGATGGTTTTTGTATTTGTATAAGAGTACTCATTTAAATACTCTTGGTTAATACTCCACCAATTGTCTGTTGGTTTAGTGGTGATTGAAGCTGAATTTGGTAGGGAGTAGTGGAGTACCACGTGTTCGATCCCCCACAATAACAATTGGGAGGAAACTGAAACCTATTTACTCAGAACTCTCCCCGTATTCGGATTAGCCCTAAGGGTGAATCGATTGGTACACAAAAAAACAATACTCTTGGATAATTCTACAATCAAGAGTTAATTGAGATAACCAACTTGAAGTTGTTGGGGAATTCAGCTTGTGATTTGGAGGTCACAGAGTCGCGCTCCATCTACTGCGAAATATTCTTTGAGAGTGGCTCATGCAAAGACTTGCGTAGCTGAGCTGGTTAACTTGTGATAGATGCTGGTTCAGTAGGATCATTCTTCTTATTTAGTTTTTTTTTTTTTTTTTTAAAAAAAAAAGTTTTTGAGATATGGTCATATAAGTATATAACTACACTAGAAATTTATGTCAAAAAAAAAAACTTCATAATTCATGTAAGTATGCTTTTTTGTTCATATAAGTTGCAATCTAGGTCCTATCAGGTCCATAAGTTCTAATTGGCCGGGTCCCATAAGTTGACTCTTTCAAGTTTAATCTATTGTATCAAGTCTAATCATGTCTTATTAGGTCAATCAGATTTGATCATATCCTATAAGGTCAATCATGTTCAATCAGTTTCTTAAAATCTATTTTAGATAAGTTCGTGTTTCATCCAGCGAAAAAACTCCCATTTAATAGATGTCTACCCATAAGGCATAAGTGATATATTATGTAGCATGAAGATGGACTGACCTTTGTTAGGCTCAATGGCCCAACACTCTCTCATAGTCCACATATCCCCACGAGGATTCGATCGCCTACCAATCAAGCTACCCCTCACCGGCATATGACCCGTATATACTAATATCTTTATTATATAAGTGAAGATCTGAGGTTATTTTAGTAAATTCATTTTTGGTGTCCCTCTTGGATTACTAAAAATACCCTTTACACTTATAGAATATAGATTATAATAACAACCTACCCAATATGAAAGCCCAAAGAAGCATTTTAATAAATCCAGCACCTTAAATTAAATAAATTCTTACAATTTTAATCAATCTGTTTATATGCATTCAGCTCTATCTAACTTATCTGTTTCTTATATTGACACGCATCACATTTATATTATAATTTTTACATGTTATTTCAGTTTTAAATGTAATAACGTAGTATATAGACATTAGATCGAAAAGTCTATATTTCTCTCGTGAGGACGGTCTCCTTTTTTGTTTTATTTATTTTTTCATCCCAAAAAAAAAAAAAAAATTGAAAATCTATGTCGGTAAATTACATATTCTCCACATATTTTTTTTTCTGCAGCGTGACATAAAATTTATGTAGAAGTCATGATCACATATATTCACATATACCATACAGAAAAAGTTTGTAAAAAAGGGTAAACAACATCCAGCTGGTGAAAATGGCTTGTGAAGTTCATATACTTTCATTTTTAAGTCAACCAATTATATAATAGCTTTTGCATACAATAAAAAACATACGTATGTGTGTTAGGGCACGAGAATCGAATGAATTGAGCATAACACCTTAGATATGTTATTATCTTCTTATTATTGGTTGAATGTCCTTCTCTCCAATTTAATTTTCAGTATCTCGTGAACTTAATTAGTAGGAAATTAAATAGAACTATACCAATATTGACGACTAACCTAATTAAGGTTATATAATCTCTCTCTATATATATATATATACTACGTACAAGTTAAGAATATGAAGAAAAACTTTATATCATATATATAGCTCATAACTTTGTAAGGTGAAGGTAATCAATATCGATCCTCTTTAACTAGAATTAATTATTATTTTAAAAATAATAATTAAGTCGTCGTCGTCATCGTCATCGTCATGGCTTGTGTGCCTTGTGCCATTGAAATGGAGCCTAAGACCTTGAGCCCTGGACAAATCAACCATGTTAAGGTAATTTTCTACATTTCTACTTCTTTTAATATTTGGATTAAAAACTCAACTTAATCATCTTTCTATCTTCTTTGTTGGTACAATACCAGATCCATATCTTTGTTCCCGTATCCATCTTTGATTCTTGGTCGATGAATGTATGCATCTAGGGGAAATTGACCCTTATATTCACCACAAAAAATTGTACCATTAACGACGGAAAATCTGTCGCTAAAGGCCAATAATCGTTGATTAATGACGGGATTTTCTGTCGCGAACCCGCCACATAAGGGGGTCGTCGTCAATGGAAAATCTCGTCGTTAACCCGTCGTAAAAGACATTTGCGACGGTTGTTCCTGTCTTTGTTTGGTTGTTAGCCCCGTCGTAAAAGACTTTTGCGACGGATTTTTGACCCCATCGTAATTTTGTTGTCATTAAAGATACAAATTCTTGTAGTGATTGTTTTTCGTTCTCAATATACATGTAGCTAGGTAAAGAATAGACTAACATTCTATATTTAGGCTCAATAACCTAAACAATTAAGGTTTTTGTTTAGTTATTGACTCAATTACTTCCACAAATTGTATTAATTACAAAGTCTGTGTATTAGGTTTAATTAAAAATTATGAGTACCGGTTTGATTATACACATTAAATTACTTTTAATGATTACAAAAATATTTTGGTTGACACAATAGTTGCACTTGTTTAATTGCTCCTTTAATTATATATAAGATATAACTCAAACTATTACTCGTAATGTCTCGAACGCTACTTTTTATTTCTCCGGCCACCTACCTAAATCGGTTACATGTGTCGCTTTAAATGCATGCAAATGCAGAAGGGAAAATGCGTTAATATATTTGAAACTTAGCACTTACCTGGAGTAAATTAACTTTTTATTCTTTATCCACTTAACGATATTACTAACTTCGCCACTACGTACATGTACATATAATCGATTTACCTCTTTTTATTGATGGTTATTCTACGAGTTCCTTCATATGATCATACGTAGTAATTTAACGATTATTCTACATATGGAAAGAAAAAAATAAAAAATTAGGAATTTATTTGCTACTTATTAATCCATATATTGTAAAATTTGCATTGTCTAACAACTCCACTCGATTTACACATAGGAACAGGCAGTAGCAATACAAATTAAGATTGAGCAAGAAAATGCCTCAGATATCTTCATTCAGGTAAAGTTCTAGCTTCTTTTAAAAACATTTTCACAAACATTAATTGGGCCAGATAAATCCAAAAATGGCATTGAGTCAACATGCTGATCCAATTTATGTCAAACTGGATTGGGCCTATGATAAGTCTTTTGGGCTGTTTGGTATTTTAATATTCTAAATAAACATACTTAAACAAATAAACATTAGTCATTTTTTTTGGAAAAATTTGGTAATATTAATCCAATATTTGACCGATTTTTTTTATTATTAAGCCCACTTATGACATTTTTTTTTAATAATCACACATTTATTACCCAATGACTTTTATTGGGCCGAACATGTCATAAACATGTTATAGGCGGTAATATGTCCCCACGTGGCAGTACTCTCTCTCCCTCTTCTCCCTCGTTATATTCAGTTATCATCATCAATTCATCACCATCTCGTTGACTTCATCGTCACTTAAGCCCAATAAAAGTCGTTGGGTAATATAGGTGGGATTATTAAAAAATATGTCTTAGGTGGGATTAATGAAAGAAAATCGGTCAAATGTTGAATTAATATTACCAAACTTTCCTTTTTTTTTATAGTTTATTATGAATACTCTTCTATCAAACTTCTTTTTTTAATATCAATTCAATTACTTTTTATGTTTTGTTCAACTTATGTAAGACCGGTCTAAAGAACTAGAATATGTCAGACCGTCTTTTATGACAAGAAAATTTCTTTGAATGTTATGGAGCATATATTTTCTCCGATTACTTTTAGTTACAACAATTGAACTTTTGAGTTATTCACAAAGTTTACTATATATGATCTATTTGTTGATTTGTACATGAGATAAAGTATAATTATATGAGATCTTGTTACCCGAGGGGAGATTCAATTGATTTGCCCCTTCTAATTTGGTTGTTCAATATGAAATTTAAACTTTGGATATATTTTTGGAAATTGATGATGAATAATGTTTGTTGACAGGGATTGAGGGAGGGAATGGAGCAGATTTCTGAAGAAGAAAATGAAATGGGAGTTAATAATAGTATTATAGTTGAAAAAAAGAATAAATTAGGAAAGGCACACAATTGCTTATGCAACTCTCTTCTAATTCAATCCCCTGATGAACTTAGGCAAAAGGAGCCTGTTACTGCCCCTTTCTAGACTCTTGGTTATGTTTAAACTTCATTAACAAAATCATAACATATGTTCAAGTTCTTTTTACAAAAAATAATAATTAGTAGGTTTTTTAAGTGCATGAAATATTTTTGGGAGTATATGTAACTAAAATATGTAATTGGCCCTTTTATTTGTTATGTCTTAATTAAACTACCACGCTTTTTTAATTTACTTTTCATCTTGTATTAATCTAGAAAATTACAAGTATCAGGTGATTCATCTGGATATAAGTTGTACCCTTCGAGAGCCATCTGGACGTCCGGTAATGGTTGGTCGAAGCTCTAGTAGGTCCACCCCTTCGATTCATTAATTCATTTATCTATGAAAATCTAGCTAGACTCGCACAAGTAACCATAACGTGTTCTAGGTAATTGCTATACGATTATTATCTTCCTCCATAGTCAATTTTCATCTTGAGACACAAAGACATCTAACACGAAGAAGAGTTGTGTGCATCAAGTAGCAAACTTACTTCCGATTGACACACAAACTTTGTACAAATAACGTTAAATCTAGAAGGGAAAATGATATATTGGTCGCGATTGAGTAATTAAACGTATTAGTACGGTGTTGGGGGGGGGGGGGGGGGGAGGAGAAAAGGCTTAAACAGAGAAGCCTATTGCTAAAAACAACTCTTTAAGAATCCTTTAAGAACGAGCCATCATAACATTTGAATATTTGATACATGAATTTTGAAATTCTCCAAGGCATCAAGGCTAATCTAAATTGAATTTATAAATTTCATAAATTGAACACTCTTAGGCTCGGTGTATAATTGCGCTTTCTTTCATAAGATTAGCAAAAAACATTTCAAGTGAAGCAAAAAATGCAAAGTTATCTCATACTTTTTCGATTAATTTTGTGTATAAGTGAAATACGGAGTACTATAGTCTATTATAGGTGGCCACAATAACCATGACCGTCTAAGAGCAAACTCAATGGTAAGCTATAAGGTATCGTACGTAGCTTGTCTTGCCAGTTGCCACATTAAAATTTTAAGTTACTATACTTTCTAGCTACAAGGTGCTCCAATGGTTAGCTACAAGCCTATACCACGTTGTAGTATGCCATAAAAATAAATATATAAAATAAATTTTGTTATACGCATGTCACATTTTGAGTAGAGTTTTTTCAATAAAGCTTGTAGCTTGTTTGAGCTACCCCAGTTTGCAAGCTATCTATCTTTTTTTCTCCTACAGTGAGCTTGTAGCTATACAGAGTATATTTTATTGTACTCCGTTCTAATAGTTCCTTAATATTTACTACAGTATTACCGTTGGAGTTGCTCTAATACAAAAATTTACTAGAGTGGTTAAAAAGATCAAAAGTGAAGTTTAGAAAGAAGTGGGCAATTTTGTCAATTTGTAATAAATTCAAACAGAAAACCTTGCAACTCCACTTTACAATTCCCTTCTCCCTCGCTCTCTTTCTCTCCGATCAGTTTGAATCGTCAATTCATCACTCACTCAACATTCCCCCCTTCTCTCTCTCTCTCCTCCTCTATCGCCGGAAAACGCCGCCGAACTTCACCCTCAAGGCCTCAACCACCGCTGCCGCCATATCTCCCTCGCTTTCGAGCTTTATCTCTTCCGCCTCTATCTTTAAACCCTAACACTCTTAAACCCTAGCTCTCACACCTCCTGCCAATTATTTTTCGCGGTTAGGTAAATTCTATTCTCGAATTTCTTCTCACATTAGCTCAATTTTCAGTGCAAATGCAATTTAATTGCGGTTATTTTTACTTCTGTTTGTTCGCATATTAATTGAATTGAAATTTGATAAACCTTGATTCGCTGCTTTTATTCATATGCTATATACCTCATTTGATGCATGTTTTCGGTTTTAATTATTTGTGGAATTTGAATTTATTAGAGTTAGAATATGGTATCTGATTTGTTTAAAGCAATTGGTGGCAAAACAAAGGAAATTCATAAGAAATGGGATAGTTATCAACGAATTGTTAGAAAAAAATTGGGAAAAAAATGGGTAATAGAAATTTCCACCCTTCTCCTGCTCCCAATTGGCGGAAATTATTGCTTAGTTTCGGATTGATCGACAATTGGAATAGTTTCTGAAAAGTTAGTGGAATTTGCAATGAACTGACAAGGAACTTGAGGGATTTTTTTTATCAACCTTTAAGCATTAAGTACTTCCATTCTAAAAAGAGTTTAGTACTACAAATGGGGAGAATTGTTAAATAGATATCCACACCTTCTGACAGCCTGACTAAGAAAGAATATGATCTCTATTTCTTGTCCTCATTTCATCGAATTTGAATATACTGTAAGTGAAAGCCTTTTGCATATTGTGTGCTCATTGTAGAGGCTCATCGGTTTTCATATTTCAGTTTAGGTGAGGTGAATTGCTTTGTCCATACACTAATTTACTCCATTTTGTACTGTTTTGGTTTTTATTTTTTAATTTTATGGTTGCAGAGGGTTTGTGTAATACTATTACCCGAAGATGAGTTCAACACTGGGAAGAACTCCTAAATCGGGAAGACAGTCATTGTTTTTCAATGATTTAGCTACACCTGTTTCTTCTAGGAGGGGTAAATTTTCAACTCCTGGTCAGGCAGCGGCAGTCTCTGCCCTATGGCGTGAAAATTTTGCAAGTTCTGATCTTCCGCCTCCGCCAATGTTTTCTTTAGAAGACCGGTCGGACTTCACCCCGGAATCTGGAATTATGGACTATCCAATGTCTCCTGAACCTAGGTCGGATCCTAGAACTCCTGTTCAGAGTTCTGGCCGAGAATTCTCAACACCGCTTAAAAGTAAATCTGAGGCTAGTACATCAATGGCTTTGACAGCAAATCAGCAAAATCAACAAGGGTCCCCAAGTATGAATTGGTGGTCTACTGGTAAAAGCACCAGTGACCAAGAAGAGAAAGGAAAGGGTTCCCCGGTTGAGGGAGTCGTTCAACCAGGTGCTTTGATTACTGTTCCTGCACCCAGGGAAGTAGCGAGGCCTGAGATGCAAAGGAGTAGTCCGCCAACTGGTAATCTCAATGAGGAAGAATGGGTCACCGTTTATGGGTATGTTATGACGTTCGTTTTAACTACTATGTATGCACATGGTGTCTATTTAAAAGTTTATGCAGTGTTCTTTACTTTCAAACACCAATTTTAACAGGTTCTCTCCTGGTGACACCAATTTAGTCTTACGGGAGTTTGAAAAGTGTGGTGTGGTGTTAAAACATATTCCAGGACCAAGAAATGCTAATTGGATGCACATTCTCTATCAGGTATCCAGTTCTGGTGTTACCTTGTATTATTGCTTATGTGATGTTAAGAATGCTTCTCTTAGTGGTTATTTTGTTCCCCCTCCCGACTCCTGCTATTAAGTGTATGTATGCGTAATTTGAAAACATATATTCTACGACCATATTTTAACAATTGTTATGCCTCCTTGTCTGTTTCATGATAATATGGATCATGTTTACAACCGAATGCTGAGGCAATGACTGGGACTTATTGAATTCTTGTTCGGTAACAGCCTTTTAGAGCATAGGTGGATTTTATTGGTAACCCTCCCTCCTAAAATAAAGAAGCTATTGCCTAGTACTTCCTCCTTTCAAAGATAATCTTGACACTTTGGAAGAGAAATATATGCAAGAGTAAGTGTTGGGAAAGACAGAAGAGATTGATGAGATGGAGGGAGAAAAGGTAAAAGTCAGGGTGAAGTGATTTTAAGGACACCTCAATATGGAAAATATGAAGTTCGTTTTAGATGTGTAATTGTGTATTCTACCTTAAAACAGTCATTTCATCAGTTGAATACTCATAGGTCAATTAGTGACGATTCATGGAAAAGATTTCTGTATTTTGTCAAAGCAAATCTGTACACTTGTGACTTCAATTCTTAGTGTCTTCCTGAGTTCGTTCACAGGACAGTATACTAGTGTCTGATATTTGTGGAGGTAGTGTTCACTCAATTAATAGTTACAAGAGGGGAGATGTTTTTCTCTTTTAAGCATATAAATCTGGCCGTTCCATAGATTGATTTAGAGATCTGTCGTTGTGATTACTCTTGGAAAGTAAAGTAAATGAAGTAGGAGAAGAGCAAGGTCATTTAGGACTTTCATGGTTAGCAAATCCTTGGAATCTTGGATAACTCCAAACGTCTGGGTGGTTTTCTTTGTTTTTGAATGGACTAGTCAAACCTCCCTTAATTAGACAATATCCTTACCTTGAATAAGTAGAATGTTTCGATTATTTTATATAATGTCATTGAATACCGAGGTATGATCATATTTTTGTTGAATCTTACGATGTGAAAATCGGTAGTATATTACTGGTAGATAAGTGGATTGCCACGAGACCATGGAAGTTGAACATGTTTCTTGAGTAAGTTAGGTTCTAGGTAAACAGTAGTAGGAAATGGTAAGGTGAAGGTATTGGTTGCCGCTGTATGCTGTTCAATATGTATGAACTTTAAGGTTGCCTTTTTCCAGTTCTTTCTTGGAGTATTAGAAGAT
This sequence comes from Spinacia oleracea, assembly GCF_020520425.1. Taxonomy (NCBI): domain Eukaryota; kingdom Viridiplantae; phylum Streptophyta; class Magnoliopsida; order Caryophyllales; family Amaranthaceae; genus Spinacia; species Spinacia oleracea. The sequence goes on from NC_079490.1 coordinate 185,787,714, forward strand.
ATGTATTATAGACAACTAGAGAAGAGGAGTAGCGAAAATTTAGCAAGGGAGAGAACATTGGCAGAATCCAGCTATTCATTAGCCGGCAACTCTGTAATTGTGCCATTCTGTAGTCTTTAGTGGTAGCTCTCTGTCCTTTGAGCCTCAAATTTTATTTACTTTTAATACTGTAGTGTTTTTCGGTGGGAGAAGTGCAGTATACTATAGTCTTTTTTTTTCCCGAATTTACCGCTTATGTTACTCCAAATTAAGTCTGTAATTCTCTTCTACTTGTAACATTCTTTTCCTTCTTTGCCAATATGCCCAATACCTAAGCATCATAGCCAAAGCCTTCTAACAGATTTACTGCTGGTTGTACTATCTGTCTGCTTAGGTTTCTATGACTTTCTCACATGCTGGATCTCACATAGAAAACATCTATCATAAAGTCCTTGTCTTAGGTTATATCATGTAATATTGAGCCGGGTCTTTTTGTTGCGATGACATATATTTGCTTGTTCCGCTTGCATTTGTAGCTGGGAGCCCGGGCGATAGGAACCCCGCATAAATTATGACTATATTTTTGAAATCGGAGTACTGTAATAACAAATGTAAGGATGTAGCAGTCAAAGTGGCCCCACCTTGGGTCAGAAAGAGAGAGGGCGGGAGGGGTGGCCGGGTGGGGGGTGTTGTTTGGGTGTGTACAACCTTACCCTTTGTGATAGGGAAGAGGCTACAACCTCATATCACTGATATCACTACTTTCTGTAACTACGACTGGTTTTAGGTGGGGAGATTGCCTCAGCAATTTATTTGACTTTAGCGTCTTTTAAAGCTTTGGACTAGGCAGAGTGTCTCCTGGGTATTTGGCTATTGGATATGCAATCTTAAATCCATCTCATGTCCCAAGTTTCTTTTCAACTTCTGTTGGTTTCTGAAAATATCAGCCCCATTTTTTTTTTGATGTTCCAATGGCTGATCGATCCTTTTGCCAATGTCTCTCATGGGTAAAATCTGTTGAAGACTTGAAGGACTCAACCTCTTATAATATCGGTAAGGTCTGTTGAAGACTTGAAGGATTCAACCTCTTATACTATCTTGTCCTACCCATTTTTCTTTTTTTTTTTTGATGAATTTCTTTCTCTCCCCCTCACCCCCCTCTTCCCTCATTTCTTTGTCTGAGGTCCACGCGACTGATGGGTGTGGATTTTAGTAAAAAAAATCCCAATATTAATCGGGAGAGAATTGTTTGTTTTTGTTCTCTCGCCTTCATTTGACCTCTCGAACTCGAGACTTTGAGTTGCCTCGCTTCATTGTATTTTCATTTCACTAGTTTTTCTTCAGGCAATTTGTTCTGAGAACCCATGTCCTGTTATCTTGCAAGGAATTCAGTTAGGCCTCTTATCCTATAAACGTGTTCTAGAAGGAAAGGGAAAACAGCTCACTAGCTCAGTCAATGGGTATGACCGTATGACATATGGCCTGCCGCAAATTAAGGGATTGTGTTAGAATCAGGAAACGGTTTTGCAGTGGAGTACTTCGTATTAAGCAAGTATGTAATACTCTGTAATAAATAGGGATGAGCTGTAAGGAATCAGATATTGAGAATTGTAGAGACAAACACAGTTGGGAGGAATCACCTTGAGGAGTGATAATACCTGTATTAGTTGATTAAACTGATCTCTAATACAATATCTTTAAGCTGTCATAAATATTTTAATCCTTATTTCTGCTATTGCTGCAATAATCTCTGTTAATTAGCACTATTTCATTGGTTAAGCACTTAACCTAAGCTACTAACCTGGCACTTAGCATATCTCTATGATTTAAGCTGACTTTGCATATTTTCTTGCTTGCCATTTTTGTGATATCTCCACTAGACAATCCATGCTTCTGGTGCATTTCTTATCGGCCCGTGTAGTAACTGGCCATAAAGGGTATCAATGGGAATGAATTTGTAAGTAAATTTGTAAGGAAAATCAATATCCATTCCCATGCAATGCAAGTTCACTCAACATCCATTACCATTTGGGGAGTGGTATTAGGTGGGAATGCAAACTTATAAAGAAAAACACCACGTTTGTGACAAAATTCCATTATCATGGACGTCATGATGTTATTTTCTTACTCCGTACCAAATAACACTTAGATTTATTCCTATTCCCACCATTTGCCGATAGTGTTTTGTTGCATTTGTGCCCTCCATTTTCTGTCATTTAAGGCTAGCTTGCATGGTTCATATATCTAAACAGCTCCCACTTTCTTTCTTATTTGCAGAATCGTGCTGATGCCCGTAAAGCACTAAGCAAGAACGGCTCACAAATTAACGGAGTCCTTATTGTGGGAGTGAAGCTTGTTGATCCAGTTCAGCGTCAAGCTCTCGATGAAAGGGCCAACAACCAAGGATTCATGCCGTTACCCGCTTCATCATCTGGTATGAATTCTGAGCAATTCCGGTCAAATACGGGTCATCATCCTTACTATCTTCAGAATGGTACAAGTACAGCTAGGCAATCTGGTGCAATTGCTTCGCCAGCGAAATCTGTCGTATCTCGAGTCATGGACTTAATGTTTGGTGTCTAGATCGTACACCCCCACAAAACTCAACACAGTTTCAAGCTCCTGTTTTCCGGAAACCTATGGTGTAGTATTATTTTGTATTACAGCAGTATTTTGTTGAGAAGCAATGTATGTGCAACGAGGCAAAATGTTGTATTTTGTACCCTTTTTTTTAAATCATTCTTTTGGTTCTTGAATTTGGATTGAAATCAATCACATTTTAGATTGTTGGAAAGGGGAATTGAAGAGGCTATACATCATGTCAAAATGATGCCTATCCAATGTTTTACTCCGCATGTTTAATTTTTTTAGTGAAAAGCTCCATTGAAGATATGGAAGCAACATAGTATGTCTTGCACTTATAGTAGTACATTTTTGTACACAAATTAAGCTCTTGTTTGATTTACCAAGAGGTGACAACCCTTGACTGGATATGGCCACAAGACATGAATTTACCAAGAGGAACATGAACTTGATGTGACATGCACAGATCAGATCAACACGAACTGATTTGATTTGACTTTTACGATGACTTATGCTTTCTTGAATACCGATAGTACTATGGCTGTCAAAAATTAAACCGATTCAACTGACATCCGACAAAAGCCGAATTGATCCGGAAAAAAACACACATCCAATCTGCATGAGGCTGCCATGAGCACAATATCCTCGTACAATTGTACCGACACGTAACCGACAGATGACCCGACTGCAACTCTGCAAGGGCAAATCTTTGTTTGTGTTGGGGTGGGCCTGCCCCCCTCCGACCGGAAAATTTTGTAGTGTATTTTAATTACCCCCTAAAATCTGTGTATAATTATATAATAAATAATATATTGCTTAATTTTTTTCTACTAATTTTTTTCCTACCGGCCCCCTCGTAACACTGTTCAAGGTCCACCACTGCCCGACTGAATCGCCGTAACCGATACAAAGTTCTCATAACATTCTATGACTTACATTACAACTTTACTTTGTATTATTCTCTTCTTACAACATTCATATTACAGATTACTTGGTATTTCCAATTATTTTATTTGTTTTTATAAAAGTGTAGCCTATGAACGTAAGAAAGGTAACACTGGAGAGAATGAACACAAAGACTCACGTATATGGTTGAACGTGAAATCCTGGTGAAAAGTCGAGACTTTTTTCACTGAAAACTCAATATTACCAATCTCTTTTCAGCAGGTGCAGAACATGAATACCCTGTTGATTTGAAATTCAACCAACAAACAAAGAATCATTTTTGCACAAATCACCATTCCTAAACAAACAAACAAACAAACATAGTAACGATTCCTATGCACTATTTAGTCACGAGTACTTCAAACTTATCATCTTTCTTTTCCCTTTTTTGGCTACAAGATTCTCAAAGAAGACCAACTCTTATTTTTCCATCATCATTTTCAAGGAGTGTGGCTAGAACCCTAGAAACATGACAAGTTTGTAGCCATCACAAAATTCACAATAACTTTCCAAACAATAATTCATAAAATTGTTATTCTTATAGATTGTAGCCATATGACTTAAGAGACATTTAAGAAAGTACGTTACCTGTATCAAAGATTACCTTCTATTGAAAGGGATTAAAACGTGACATCAGAAATGAAATGGGTGGTGGTTAGATTGCGTTTTATGCCCAATACACAAGTCGATCAACGAGTGCAATGTGTTTAAGATAATAAAAAAAGGAAAAGAAATGCACTTTAGTTCATTAGTTTATTCTATACACACACTTTAGATTAACATATTGATACGTATTCAATCAACAATTAATAAAAGGAGGCTTTTTCAGGGAATACCATGTTTAACTATAAACATTTTCTTGCTCCCTCTCTTTTCACTTAGGAGATAGTACAAATAAAAGTTTATGCATTGCGGAGATGAATCTCGTTCACATATTTAGACTTGTTATTAGTTGTATTACATCTTGTACAAACTTTCAAAACCTATTTTTTTTTTCTGAACACAACACGATCCAAGTATGAAAGTATTACCTCAATTTCAAAATGCTCTCTACACTTTTCATAACATTATTTACATTATTTTTTTATACTATTTCTGTACATGAAAATTTAATAACTTATCCTTCTTATTCCATATTTACAACTTTCCACTCAATTTCTCCAACTTTATTCATTTGTTTTCTTACACTCACCCACATTCTTACATATTTCTCTTTTTTTCTAATCCATATTTTATAATGTCACCCACCTTTATACCTAATTTTCACCCTTTATCCTAATATTTATTTAAACAAAAGGTCTTGCGTGCACAAGGTGTACAATAAATTTATTGTACACCGAGATAACTTTTACCCATTTTTTCGTAACTTTAACCTAGTTTTGATTAACTTTTATATTGTTAAAAAAAAGTTGATAGAAATGATTAAATGATTAATTTTATACATTATTAGTGGTTTTGAAGAAATATGTTTTTACTGAAATGAAAAAAATGTATCACTAAAAAATAGATAACTTTTACACATATAAGCTTAACTTTTAAACATTTTGAGTTAACTTTTACTCCGGTGTACAATAAATATTGTACACCCTTTGTAAATAAGAATTTGTGTTATTTAAATAGTAACTGTAATGATCATTTTGAAGTACTATTAATAAGAAAAACGTGTCCAAAATTTAGCAAAAACAAGTTGAGTGGAACATAGATAACTTACCAAAAAAAAAAAAAAAAACCAAAGTGCAAAACCATGCGTGATAATTTCATTTCCCTAACAAGAAGTATTAGTATTTAGTAGTTCCTCACATTTTATCTCCACTTCAATTTGTCCTTTCAAAACATAGAAACCTCAAACCTTATTTCAAATTTCTTTATAAAGATCTAATCTTTGCATTACCAAAAACCCCACATCACAACAACAACAACAACACTCAAACTAACATACATACAAATCAATGGCGGAGGAGTGTAAAACCCCGGCAACACAACCACCAGAAGCGGTGGCAGGGTTGGAGATGGGTGGTCCATTAGTGTCACCTTCTCCTTTTCCGGTAAGCCGGAAAGTAAAGCCGGCAACAATTGATGGTGTTCATTTAATTCTTAGGGTGTTTTGCTTAATAAGTTCAATGGTGGGATTATCTCTAATGGTTACTGCTAAACAATCTTCAACTCTTTCTCTTTATGGTTTTCAGCTCCCTGTTTACTCTCACTGGTCTTATGCTGATTCCTTTGAGTAAGTCTCTTTTTTTTTTAAAAAAAAGTTATTTCCTTCGTTCATTTTTTCTCGCAACGTTGGTCACTTTTACGCATGACACTGCACAACTTTGATCATTAATATCTTTAATTCTTTTTAACAAAAAATTATAAAAAGTTAATATTTTGAAAATACATGTTAATACGAATCTAATAAGATCCCACATGCATGACTATGTTTTATCTTACGTATAAATCAACAACAATGGTCAAAGTATAATATGTGAATAGTGTAGAAATCACAAACGTTGCGAGTATTAAAAATCGGGGATGTATTTATTTAGTGGGTCCATTTTTATGCTCGTTTATGTTGAATTGTGTAAATCTCCTTAAATTAGAGCGTTTTTCAGTGATATATTTGTTAGTAATTATTTATTGACAAACGTGAAAATAGAACGTTGTAACTAATGAATATCGAAAGCAATATTAAACAAAATAAAAACTTTGTTGTAGTAGATATTTAATTAATTAACCTTGCAGAATTGATTGCTTTGGATAAAAATGATACATTTATTTTAACTGTTTATGCAATTTTCTTTGAGTATTGAGTTTTGAGTTTTGAGTTTTGAGTTTTGGAAACTATATACAGATACTTGGTTGGAGTTTCAGCAACAGCTGCAGCTCATTCATTACTTCAGTTGTTGATCAGTGTTTCGAGGTTGCGAAAGAAGGCTGTTGTTATACCTTCTCAGAAATATGCATGGATTATGTATGCTGGTGATCAGGTCAAGTGTTTAATCTTTGTGATTTTAGGATTATTCTTAATTAATTCTTACACTACAAGAAATTGTACTATTAACGACGGGAAATCCCGTCGCGAAAGACCAATAATCGTTGATTAACGACGGGATTTCATGTCGCGAACCCGTCATAAAAGGGGGCCGTCGTTAATAGAAATCCCGTCGTAAACCCGTCGTAAAAGACATTTGTGACGGTTATTCCCGTCATTGTTTGGTTGTTAGCCCCGTCGCAAAAGGCTTTTGCGACGGAATTTTTGACCCGTCGTAATTAGGTTGTCGTTAAAGATGCAAATTCTTGTAGTGTTATCCTCATACAATGAAATTTGAAAATGCATCTTTGTTGCATGAAAATTTTAGTGTGTTTTTTATGCATTTTGCCTTTGATTGCATTTTTGTTTTATCTTCCATGGAAAACACACAACATTAATTTTGTTGGCTGTTTGATGCTTTTTGTGCATTTGGTTTCTGTGACTGTTGTTGAGTCAACACAAATCAAAAACCTTATGGATTACTAATTTCTGTGCTTTTGGCTTAAAAATTAGCAATGATATGATATAGACGAGATTCAATCCTAGTCTACATCTCCTTATATGTAATTTCCATGCAACTATTTCTGAAAAATCTAATACTTCACTTCAATTCCTCCGTTATCTTTTAGTTGTAAGTTTGTAACGTTTCTTTTTAGTTGCAACCTTTCTATTTTTGTCAACTTTACCCACTTGACTTTACCAAACTACCCTCATTCATACTCAATATGTCACTTCTTTTCCTAATTACATACTTCATCCGTTCCACAATAAATGCATTATTTCTCATTTGTGCACTATTCATTAATCAACTTTGACAACATTTCTTTCACTGTTGTGTAAGAAAAAACATAGTCAAGTGAGATTTTGTTAAATTCGCATTAATGCAAGGATTTCAAATATCAACTTTTTATAATTTTACTTATACGCATTTAGAGATATTAATGTTCAAATAAGCGCGTTGGCATACGTGTAATGAGAAATGATGCATCTATTGTGGAACGGAGGAAGTATGAAAATTGGGGCATGAATGTAATTTACTTATAAAAAATGGGGGCATAATTGATAAGTGATCTTTTAAACTGCTGTACTAACTGCAGAACTAAACTGCAGATTGCATAAGTAATCAATCACATTGATGTTCATTGTGCTTCTTTTATATATACTTCTTGCTTTATATAGTAACTCGTTGTTATTCAACATGTTAAAGTTGGTATATCTAGGGTTCTAGTTGTGTTAGTTTAGGAATCTAATACTTCGTATTATATAAACTCATGATGTAACCAAGTTATGATTAAACTGTTTAAGTTATATTAGACCTGATCAAAAGGTGAACCGGGCCGGGCCGCGACCATAAAAAATCTGCACATTATGTCGGCTGGGCCAAGTTTCGGGCCAAATCTGTGTGCAAAAACCCGTTCTTTTGGGCCAAAAATAGCGGGCTTTCGGGCCATTTCGGGCCGGGTCAAATTTATAACTTAAAAATTGTTGTTTTATGTTGTCCAAAACCCGCATTTAAAAAAAAAAATTTGGACAGGGCCCGAACATCGGGCCGAAATATTCTACCCGAAACCCCGGTAATTTTCGGGCCGGGCCCATGTTGATCAGCTCTAATATTTTATATTATCGTCCATTAATATTGCAGAAGTAATAAAACTTTTTTCCATTGAATTTACTGATTTATTTTTTCTACATCACTTTTTTTGGGAAGCAGATATTTGCATATGCTATGATGAGTGCAGGATCAGCTGCTTCAGGGGTAACAAGCTTGAACAGAACAGGAATCAAACACACAGCTCTGCCCAACTTCTGCAAACCCTTGCACACCTTCTGTAATCGCGTTGCTGCCTCCATTGTTTTCACCTTCTTGAGTTGCTTCTTCCTCGCCGCATCTGCTGTTCTTGATGTTATTTGGCTAACCTGTTACTGACCCTTAATTAACCAGTTAGTTAACTCCTGTGATTTCTTGTGAACAATGAGATTCTGATTTGGAGATGTATTGTGGTAATTAGTCATTGCATAATTTGTTGTTTAAGTGATTTATTGTTGATGTTGGGAATTTGGAATCAATATTCTTGACTAAATTGAATCATTTGAAGATCCTATCTAGAAAATATGAAGGAGAAGGAGATTGTAGATTAGTTCAAATGTTTTGTGTTGTGAAGCTTGTTAGTTCATCAAGGATTGATTTTTCTAGAGAACAATATGTACTTGAGAATGTCATAGGGTTGATGAAGAAACTATGAACTTCCTACTTACTATTGATTCACCAATTCTTTTGTGAACATATCTGTGTTGCAAGTTGCGATCTTTATCACTTTGCATATATATGACCATTACAATCAGCTCCAATATGTTCAATATGCGGTCAAAGTTGGCTATCATTAGAATTTATAACAACGAAATAATTGAAGTAAAAAAAATACATGATGTAATGTAGTGAATAAAACATGACGTAAGATCATAAATGTAGTAGATCGAAGTTTAAATCAACAAAACTTTATCATGTCCCACTCGGCCTTGTCATTAACATGATAGCATGTCATTCCGCAAGCATGATTTGTAATGTTTATTGTGTTTTAACGAGGGATAGAGACCCAAAAAATCTACCAGCTCAAAATATTCACTATGTTTATATGATGTTTCAATCATCTAAAATCACTTGATAGTCTATGAATAGATGAATGTTAATAAGTGCAATGTAATTAGAAAGGGCAATAAATTTACCTACTATTTACTACAACAAATTTTATCTTCGTGTCTATCCATCTTATTATTATCCACATCCCCTAAACAAACATTAGATTTCTTCTATCCCCCGTGTTCATATCCCTTACTCCTTATCCCTCTAAACAAACATTCCATCATCGTAAATACAATTTCATAATTAGGTTTACTTATTTACCTGATTGGCGATATAACCGAATTGTATATCTCTTTCGTCTTTAAAAGATTGCCCGTGTTTCTTTTTAGATGTCTATTTACTTGTCCCATTTCTTATCTGATTCTATTTCTCTACTCGCTCACTTTACGCATAAATTTTCAATTTTACACCCAAACATTAATAAATAAATTGTATCGTACTACCTCCCTTTCACAAAGTTCTTTATACTTTGAAAAACGTGTCCAACGTATAAAAACTTTGACCGTAAATTCTCACCATTATATACATCAAAACGTTACATGTAAGATCTTGTTAGATTGGTCTCAGGATATATTTTCAGAATATCAAATTTTTATAATTTTTTCATTTATAAAATTGGATATATTAGTAATTAAATATTGCATTGGAGTCCGTGCAAATAGTAACTGTAAAGATTTTTTTGAAATGGAGGTAGCATGAGATAATCCATTATATTCAATATAGTCATTAGTCATAACTCTATCTCTATTGACGGCTATGGCACTCATAGTCACCTGCTCGCTTCACTATCTCACCTTAAACCCAGTTTTCCTGCAAAGCCAAGCTGATTAAAACCTTCCGAAAATTCAAATTCACCATTAAATTTTACTCCTAATCCAAGAATGCTGCACCAATTCACAACTTTCAGGGTGCGCCTCAATCAAGTTCGTGCTCCTTCTCTCTCAATTGTATTTCTTTCTTGTTAATACCTGGTAATTGTAGAATTTGTAGTTAATTTCATGGCTTTAATTCAACAGACATTTCCATTGTTCAATAATAATCCATCAAAGTCTCAAAAACATAAATACCCATTTAGTAAAATCCCAAGAATTTCATGTCAATTGTCGAAAAACTCACAAAATGATGACGAGAACAAGAAAAGTAATAATGGGTTGGAACTGCTTAAATTGTCTGTCACTCTTACAGTGATATCAACTGCGCTGCCACAACCAGCTGTGGCGGCGAAAGTTGCAGAAAGGAAGCGTAGTAGTAAGAAAACAATAGAGGCATTAACCCCAGAACAGTTTAAATCATGGTCACAGGATTTGCCTGTAGTTAGGGATAGGTTACCCTTTACTGATGTATTGAATTTGATGGAGGAGGGTAAGCTTAAGCATGTAATTAAGCCTCATAATGCTGCATTGAGGCAAAAATCCGAGTGGGTTCTGGTTGTGTTGGATGATTCTAGGGTTTTGAGGACTGTGTTGCCCTCTTTGGAGGGTAATCCTAGGTTTTGGAGTAAATGGGATGAGTTGAAGATTGATTCATTTTGTGTGAATGCGTATAATCCGCCGGTTAAGAAGCCAGAGATTCCTTCTCCGTATTTAGGGTTCTTGTCTAGGGTGCCCTTTTGGGTGATTAATTCGTTTTTCAAAACAAAGCCACTGTCAAAAAAGGCATTAGAATTGAAAAAGATGAGGGAGGAGTTGAAGAGGCAAAGGAGAGAGGATTTGAAGACGATGAGGGAGGAAAGGGAGATGATGGAGAAGGCGATAAAACAGCAGAACAAAATCGAGGAGAGAGCTAAGAGAAGGGAATTGCAGAAGGCGAAGCAAGAACAGTCATTGCGTCAAGCTCGGAGGAATTACAAGGAAATGGGTTATATGTGGAATAATTTGGCTAGAGATTCTAATGTGGCTACTGCCCTTGGGGTTGTGTTCTTCATCATATTCTATCGGACCGTTGTTCTTAGTTATAAGAAGCAGAGGAAGGATTATGAGGATAGAATAAAGATTGAGAAGGCCGAGGCAGAGGAAAGGAAAAAAATGAGGGAGCTAGAGAAAAGAATGCAAGGAATGGAGGGTGAAGATGATGAAGAAGAGGGGAAAGATGGTGAGCAAAACGCTTACATGAAGATGGCTTCACAGTTTATGAAGTCTGGTGCTCGTGTTCGCCGAGCACGCAACAGAAGACCGCCTCAATTTTTGGAGAGAGATGTTGATGTGAAGTTTTCAGATGTTGCTGGGCTTGGTAAAATACGACTTGAACTGGAAGAGATTGTTAAGTTTTTCACACATGCAGAAATGTATCGCAGAAGAGGAGTCAAGATACCAGGTCTGACTTTCTGAAAAGTTGTCTTGTGTTTTCTATTTGATATGTACCTGATTTTTTTGGCTTGTTATGTGTTGTATACTAAATTTGGGCTAAGATGACTTAAATTCCTTTTCTCATTTTTAGTGATTATTTACATAATGAGGTCCTCTATTCCTTTTTCATACATTATGTAAATGATCTTCATTTTCACATTCACTAGACCGTACTGCATGAACAGATTGCTCAGTCATGTATGTGCCTATTGCTTCAAGCTTCTGGTGATTTGTAATAATTTGGACTAGAAGATTGAATGCATTTTATAACTAAGAACTTGTCTAGAAAGGGCTAGTGTGAATATTAAAGGTGGATTGGCCGGAAAACATTGTCCTGATTAAAATCTTGGGGACAAAATAATCATATGCTGGACATTTAAGAGGTTGGTAGTCCGATTGTATCCAATCAGACAACAAAAGCAAACAAAAACGTCGTAAGTTGATCAATTTGACATCCAAACTTTTGTGTTCCTAGTTTATATATTTCCTCAATAGTTGTGTCTTAGAAAATGATCTTTTACAAAGACAAAATTACGCCATACTATTCCATTGGCTCTTTGGTTAATGAACACATATCCATCTGATTATCTTTCTCTATCTCCGTAATGCTAATGCGCTATTGGTCAAATCTCACTAATTAATCATAATTCTTAATATTTTTGAAAAGTCTAATAAGCAGTTATTGTAGGAAAGTGGGAGCACTATAATTTTATTTCGAAGGTGGAGAAGTCAGTCTAATACTTCATTGTGTCATTTAATTGAGAACAGAGGAAGTATATGTTTTTGATTCATTCATGAAAAATCTCAGGGGAATTTTGTGAGGAATTTGGGCAGAAAATTGTTCTTCTCTTTGAGGATTTATTTATTAAATAATTTTTTTGGCTATGCTGTTTTTTAAAAAAGTCCAAGTGTTTGCTTAACTACATCAAGAGTCTCATTTTTAACTTCCCCAAACAGAAAAGAGGTCACTGCAAACAGTAGATGAGGCCACTCCATGTAATAGAGAAGGCTTCTAGGTTTTGATTGGACTGGCTTCATCTATTAATTACACAGTCTTTCTGTACAGAGAATAAAGTCTTAGGTCAGTAGAAGATTCCCTTGTCTAATTCTTCTTGATGGCTTAAACTCCTTAGTTTGTCTTGCATAGTTCCAATCATAAGGATTTCCTAGGAAAAACCTAAGATATCAGTGTAGTTTCATGTTACTCAAACCTCCAGGTACCAAATGGAACATTTGTTTGCTATTGGTGTCGGTTTTAATTGATAAAGTGAATTTAGTGTTGAACATTGTCTCTTTTGTTTAAGTGTTGATAATTTGTTGCATCAACTTATTGAAGGTGGTATTCTTCTATGCGGACCTCCTGGAGTTGGGAAGACACTGTTAGCAAAAGCTGTGGCAGGTGAAGCTGGTGTTAACTTCTTTTCTATTTCTGCTTCTCAATTCGTGGAGATATACGTAGGTGTTGGTGCTTCTCGTGTGAGAGCACTTTACCAAGAAGCAAAAGATAATGTAAGCAGTATTTTTCTACCTTAGCGTTATACGTTCCCTGAGTGAAAGTTCCTTTTGTATCTGAGTTTAACATCTCTGGATACTCTTAGAATATGTTATAGTACTTGCATAAACATATTGACAGTTCTCATCCTCTGTTGTGAATACTAAGTTGTTCCTTTATATTCTTACTGAAGTTCTTGTCACTTTTTTCCTTTTCGTGATCATCTTTTCTGTCATAACACTCATAAATGGGTATTAGATTAAAATATGAGTTAACAATAATATGTCTTAAATGGTTTGGGACTTGGATAGGCTCCAGCAGTTGTCTTCATTGATGAATTGGATGCTGTTGGGAGGGAGCGTGGTCTCATAAAGGGTTCAGGTGGACAAGAACGTGATGCTACTCTAAATCAGGTTGAGATTTCCTGCTCAATTCATTTATATTTGTGAAGAAGAGAAATGAAAGTTACCATAATATTAGTTATTTACCTTCCTTCTTTATCAATGGCAGCTGCTTGTGTCCTTGGATGGGTTTGAAGGCAGAGGGGACGTGATAACTATTGCTTCGACAAATAGACCAGACATTTTAGATCCTGCACTTGTCAGGCCTGGTAGGTTTGACAGGAAGATACATATTCCTAAACCTAGTCTTCAAGGGCGTATTGAAATTCTACAGGTGCGTCAGATTTATTTTTGTATGAATTCATAAGCCAGATATCGACAACAAAGTCTACTTTTAGATCATAGGAAAAATTGATATTCACAGTCCCAACTATGGTCACTTCACTTTAAAAGGTCCCAAGTTTTGATTATCCCAGAGTGGTCCCAACTTTGAGGTGTGTTTTTCCAAAATGGTCCTTTAGCTTAATTAAACTGTTAATTAAGTTAATTTAAGCATATCATACTATTCCATTAACTTCAGTTAATTAAAAACTATGATATTGCATGAGAGTTATGAGTCTTAATTAAGTTATACGAAGTATAACACTTAATTTTAACTGAGGGACTATTTTTGGAAAGGACTTGCTATAGTTGGGATCGCTCTGAAATAATCAAAAGATGAGACCTTTTCAAGTAAATTGCCCATAGTTGGGACCGACAATATCAAATTTTCCTAGATCATATGCATAAGTTTTACAAGTTGTTTCTCTCTTGGACATACTTCTCCCTTCATCGCCTACTTACTGTTCTTGTGCGTCTTCTGCTCAGGTTCATGCTCGCCAGAAAGCACTGGCTGAGGATGTGGATTATATGGCTGTTGCTAGTATGACTGATGGTATGGTAGGGGCAGAGCTTGCAAATATTATCGAGGTTGCTGCTCTCAGTATGTTGCGTGATGGCAGAAGTGAGGTAATTTAATTTCAGTTCTGAAACGGCTGGAGTTTGAGGGCCTGTAGTGAAAGTTTGAACATGGAAATAAAGTTCAGTGCTTTTATGAAACAATATTTGAAATGACATACTAAAGATCTCAATTATTCAGCTGATAATTTTGGCACAACTGGAATAAAAACTTACACAGAGGAAAAGAATCTAGGCTCCGTTTCGTTTGATGGAAAACATTTTCAATGAAAAAGAATTTCCATGGAAAATACTTATTAGAATAAAACTTGATTGCAAATTATTTTCCGTTTGTTTGGTTTCTTGCAATGAAAGCTAGAGACGACAAGGAAAATAGAAATGGAAGGGGGAGGATAGAAAGAGGAAGTTAAATACTTCGTAGTAGGGATGAAAATATGGGTTTTCTTTCCTTACTAAAGGAACATGTTTTCCACCCTTGAAAGAACTATTTTCCATCCTTGGAAAAGCTATTTTTCAACCTTCACAAACCAAACAAAGGAAAATGGAAAAACCACTTTTCCTGGAAAATGTTTTCCTCCCAACCAAACACTCTTAAAGGTATATGATGCGACTAGAAAGGCACGACAAAATATTTAGCTAATAGTTATAGAAAAGAACCAAATTTGGGTTCTGTGAATGAATAATGATCAGCTCGGGGTCCTAGAAAAGCTGACCCTCAAAACCAATGCTTTGACTTCTAGGGTTTTCAACAGTGACTTGCTCCAAAAGCAGAAATAACATGAACCTGGCTTATGAAAATTTAAATTGGTTATAGTATGTACGTAAATATGTTAATATTTTACCGTAGATAGTCTCTAGAAATAAAGGAGACTTAAGGGGGTCAACTTCAATGACCCTTAACTCTTATATGGCGTGTTTGGAATGGTGGAGGGAGAGGGGAGCGAGAAATGGGGTTGTGTTTTTCCTACAAATCTTTCCATCTTTGGGATGATTTAGTTTGTTTAGAGAGGACATTGATACTTCCATTTCCTTCCTTTTCTCTTCCCCAAATCCTATTCAAACAAAGGAAAACTACGTCGTCACTCTCCATCCCCTTCTCGTGAAGTCCTCTTATTAAGTTTCATATTTTATGGTTCAGTGAACTTGATGCATAATAATTGAGAACTCATAAGACATAATAGTTGAGACAATACAACTCATAACGTGTAATTCTGAAATAAAAAACAATCTAAGTTATGAAAAAATGATTTTGAGCAGGGGGCTTGATGGTTGAGGGGGCCCGGAAGATTAAAAAAATAAAATAAACATAAACCGTATTAAACATAAAAGGCATATATAATATCCAACATAGTTAGGTTTCACATTGGCTAGTTTCAAAAGTAAAGATTATATAGTATTTAAAGTCTTGTAAAAAAAAAGTGTTTCAAGTCTCTAGAACAGATTCAGAATCCAAATTTAAGTAGCTATACACATATTCAAAAGAAAAGCTAAGTAATTGCAAATCACGTACCTTAAACTCAATATTTTTACCAAAGTGAAACAATGAAAGCCTTGAAAATGATTAACAGGAGAAATATATGGAGTAAAGGTTCTCTGTTTTTGTACTACTTTGAAGTTGAAAACCTTTTTTACTATAATTTCCATTTTGATGATGAAAAATCACTTGTGATCTTCCCAAGAATCACATTCATCAATGCAAACAGTCAAACACATAGCTTCTCTATACACGGAGCAAGGTACAATGTCATTCTCTTGCTACATTTTGGATTTTCCAATGTTTCAAGTCTGCAGCCTTCCATGTTTACTGGAGTGTACTTGACAGATATTACCACAAGATATTACTGCAATATTCAGGAGCAAATAAGAAAGAAAGCAGAATGACAGGCAACAAACCATTGGATTACCCCAAACTTGAAAATTTTGGATAAAGGTTTTAATTTTCTTATCAGAGAAAGAAATACATCTGAATGTTTTTTAAAATCCAAAATGCACTGACAAAGCTGTCTAGATTTACCTGACTGCAACTCTCCCAGTAACCTCCATTGAAATGCTACCCCACGTAGGCAAGGCCAACTGGCTGTTTGAAGTTGGCCACTATTTGGCTCTAAAAATATTACTCATGATTTCGTTGCGGAATGCAGATAACAACAGATGATTTATTACAAGCTGCACAATTGGAAGAAAGAGGAATGCTTGACAGGAAGGATAGGAGTCTTGAAATGTGGAAGCGAATAGCTCTTAATGAAGCAGCACAAGCTGTAGTAGCTGTGAACTTTCCTGATCTTAGAAATATAGAATTTGTATGTTCCTGACATTGCTTTCATCATTTTTCAGTTATCATGTTCATTGAGGAAGTTGTTTCTCTATTAGGATATCATATTCAAGTTTTCTCTTGTTTCCTGGCAGCTGAATATTGCTCCTAGGGCTGGGAGGGAACTTGGTTATGTTCGTTCTAAACTAGATCATATCAAATTTAAGGAAGGAATGCTGAGGTATGATCCGCTCTCAACTACTATTTCTGCAGTGATCATTGTCCTTATTCTATTTTGATATTTACAACAGAAGAACTGCAGAATAGCCAATGTGTATGAGGTTGTTTCTGAGATACCACATAAAAGAGATGTAGGTGAAGTCATCAGCGAAGGGGGAAGTCGTAACATGTTGTTATAGTAGTAGTAGTAATCAGTGAAGGGGGGAGAAGTAACAAATTAAGTCATACTCTGTAATAACTATATTACTTGGACCCTTCATTTCACCTGAAGTACCCGTGTTGGATCGTCAACAATTTGACGTGAGTATGGACACTTCCATACTTCATTTTGGGCCAAAATTATGTAATTTTTCCACAAAATAGCAGTTTGACACTTGGAGTCTTGGACACATAGCCCATATCCGACACGAGTATCCAAGTCAAAGTAGTAATAGTAAAGAATCTGTCTGGTTTTATATGCCGTTTGTCAGTTCTGGTACTGTGGCACGCCTCTTTAATAATGCCATAAAAATAGTTAAAGCATTGGTAGTTTAACAGTAATACAAAATGCCTATCGTGCGTTTACGTGCAACTCACAAGCTAGCAAATGTAACAACTATAACTCATCTTCTCTATTATCTCTTGTATGCAGCCGGCAGTCCCTTTTGGATCATATTACAGTTCAGTTAGCATCTCGAGCAGCTGACGAGATATGGCACGGTGAAGACCAGGTAAGGGAAAATCAGCATGGTTGGTGTGATGTCTTGAAAAACTAAAACTCATCCCTCATTTCTCTATGTTGTGCCAATTTAAATCTGTAGACGGCTTATTGTGCATCCCATCTCCCTATCTGTCAAATGTCTATTTCTAGATGTTCCCCCCCTTGCTAATTAATGTTTGCCTTCCAAAAATATCTTTTCTTTTTTCTCTTGGTTTAATTTGAGTGTTTGTGACTGGTTTCAATTGTCGACTTCCGTTAATCGCAACAAGGTTCATCTAGCCTAACCTAACCCTTGTTAGTGCAAAACGACTTTTCTGTTAGGTCTTGTTCCGAAAGGAAACTGACTGGTCTGTTGCTTGACAGTATATTTGAAACAAAGGCCAATTTAGCTAGATATCTTATTAGTTCTTTGTGGCCCATAGTTAAAAAGCTTCCCTTGAGCAGCTCAGTTAGTTTTTGTCCATTATATGATTGTTCAAGGTATCACAAATTAACTCAGTTTCTTTTTCTGCACAAGTTAGTATGGTAATTTGTTTGAAGAAAGGTCTTTATGTCATTGATTTTACTCTGAAGAATAAGTTACAAATTTGAAGACACTGCTTTGAAAGTGAGAGTCCCTTGAGTCACTAGGCCGTTAATACAGGAAGTTCCCGTCAAAGTCGAGAACTTTACTAAAAGATTCCTTCTAATTTCTTTCATTACGGTTTTATCTATTCCTGAACTTTAACAACTGTACATTTTTTGCACGTGACAAATGTCTATATGTGGTGGTTTAATTTTGTCGATTTTCGGTTCGCTTGACCTAATAGCCAACAAGGGTAAAGTTGTATACATTTGAATAAGATGAGAAAAAGAAAAGCGAGGGAAAAATCGATGTGATAGAGAATTGTTATAATGATACTCGATCAGGGGCGGATGCAGTGTGTACCATGGGTAGACACTTACACACCCGGTTGGCTGAGGTTAAATTATTAATAAGCAGCTAAACCTTATAAAAAGTAATATGGTTTGATGGTAAAAGAAGCCTAATGATATGCGCTAGACCCGGGTTCGAATCTAGGCTGCCAACAATTTAGTAGTTTTTTATTTAGCTCAACGACTTCGTACTTGTATTCATTCATTAGTTTTACTAGGTTGCTCTTTTGAGAGAAACTTGTTATTAATATGTAATTTTTTTGCATTCCCTCTACTGCAAACCTGGATACGCCACTGTACTCGATAATAGTATCTGGTTTAATATTGCATCACATTCATTTGTCCCTGTAAAAAATGCTGTATATATGACTAAAAATGCAACGAACTGTTGCAGTTGAGCACCATATGGGCTGAAACAGCTAATAATGCTCGGTCTGCAGCTCGAACTTTTGTTCTTGGTGGCCTGTCTGAAAAGCATCATGGTTTAAACAACTTCTGGGTTGCTGAAAAAATCAATGTATGTATTCCCAACAACTCCTCTTAGTTTTGAATTTTCAGCTCAGTTTTTGTCATTGTATGCTGAATCCAAACTTGTATGAATTTGCTTATTCCCTTCTTTTTTTGATGGGAAAAATTCCTTATTCGTGATTCTGGTATATACTTGTTTAATCTGCAATCTATCTAAATTATCAGGACATTGATCTGGAGGCCCAAAGGATAGTCAACTTGTGTTATGAGCGCGTAAAAAAGGTATAGTGTTTTCAATAGTGTGGTTTTAGACCTGTTCAATGGGCCGGGTTAGGGCCGGGCCGGGTCGGGTTATCTGTTGGCTCTTGTATTGTATGTAATGGTTTGCTGCTATCAGATCTTGCACCGAAACCGGAAGCTCGTGGATGTCGTGGTTGATGAACTGGTTAAGAAGAAAAGTTTGGCAAAGAAAGAATTCTTTGACCTTGTTGAAATGCACGGGTCTCTCGAACCCATTGCACCTACTATACTTGACATCCGAGCTGAGAAGCGTAAGCAGTTTCAAGAAATGATGACAAATCAGAAAGCAGTAGCTGAAATTGCAAGCAAAGTTTTAAGCTGAAAATTCAACCATTTCTTTTGATCTCCGGATTTCTATTATTCCTTTGATCATGTCTGTTTCACGGGTTAATGGGAAACCACCTCTCTGTAATCTCAGCATTGCGAAGATGTGCTAGTGCCTTAGCTTTGTACTAGCTATCCTATTTTTGTTTTGGAAATAAATTTTGTAAAAGAAAAAGAAAAAGAAAAAGAAATTCAGTCCTGTTTATTAAGAAATGCAATGCTGTAATATCAGTGTTACAATCTATCTATTATTATATACTAAAACAGACACCAGGAATGACACATGTCACTTCCTGGTGTAAAATTTTCCCGCCTAAAATATTTTTCAAAAATATATATCTTTTTATTTTATTTTTATTCTCTACTTTTTTGTAAACTATCTTTGTATGGAAAAAAGGTTAATAAATTATGGAAATAATAGATATCACGTAATAATAATTTTGCTAAATATTTTTTGATAATATTTTAGTCAAATCGGTATTATAGTAATGAAAAATATATTACCTCGATATGTCGATCAAATTAACATATTACACATATATAAAATGCATATTAGATAAATAAATTTAAATGAGTATGCTGAGATTTTTTTATAATTATGCAGTAGTTTGGGATATTTAGTTAAATATTTTGTAAAAATAATTATCATAATCCGTGCGTGCACGAGATCTAATCTAGTTGTAATCTATATATTAAAGGAGAAATAGCAATTTTTTTTTTATCATTTCAGTCTGTTGATCAACGTATTTCCCCCCTTAATGTCTTATGCTTAAAGGAAGGATAGAGGCAGTCACAAAAGGGGTAATAAGTAATCTCTACTTTATAAGGTGTTAGACTGTTAGTGGTTAATTGTTTCTGTGAAATACATATATTACTCGTGTTAATGTCAATAATAATTAGACAAATTTGTCAAATTGATCTTTTATACTCAAAATTTGCGAGAAAGGATCTTACTCCTTCCGTCCTTTAATACTCGATCCGGTATGACTTTTTGCACTATTTACATAATTCACTTTGACCCTATTTTATTTCTAGTATATGAAAACAAATGTTAGTATATAATATATTGTTGGCTTCATCTTAATATATATTTTCAAAATATTAATATTTTTTATAATTTATTATAATATGTAGTTAAAGAAATTGGTGGTCAAAGTTGTGCATTTGGCAAGCGTGTCCGGTCAAAACAGGTCGAGTATTAAGGGACAGAGGGAGTATAATTATTTTTGGGTGAAGTTAGACCTTAAAGTAAAAATTCTTTGCATGAGACAACCTATTCCCACTTTACGCATTGGATTTGGCTTTGGCCGAGGTACTTGATAAGATGAATCAAAAAGTTTCGCAAAATTTATAATACTTTGGAGGAAAGAATTCATACAAAACTAGTCAGAAACTCAGAATTACTTTTAGTGTCTCATCTTCCCACGAGATCGATGAGCCACTGTATTCCCGGACCTCTTAACATGAGAAAATACAAGGTTATCAAACGACCTTTGGCACAAAATGACCTAGCTAAGCCCGTTTTAGTTTTCAGTTTAAATCTTGAATATAGATCAAAATACAAAAATTAGGTCACTTCATATTTTCTTAATTAATAAAATAATGAAATTATTAAATTATACCGTTATCTAAACAAATTAACTAAAAATTCGTAGAGAGGGTGAGCAGATAGATAATTGTTGGTAGTTTAAAAAAAGTTTGAATGGTAAAACTAATTTCAAACGGTAAAAATTCAAAGCACTAAAGCACGTTCCTTCCTAAATTAAAGATTAAGTCAAAGTTAACAACAACAAAATCACCCCCTTAATTAATAACTTCTCCCACGTCCCTTAATATTCTCATTTTTTTTTTCAACTTTAAAATTCAAACCGTTTTTAATTCCCCCCTATAAATATAGAATATAGCCATCTTGTTTAATCACATAATTAATTAATCACATATATTATTATCAGTTTTCATTCCTTAAAAAGATAATTAAGAGAGTGATTAGAGAGAATTTTTGTTCTTTAAGATGAAGATTAACATGGGAGTTGCTTCACTAATCATGATTAGTGTGATGATTGGGGTGCAATTAGGAGGTGTTGTTGGGTTTAAGAATTTTAATGTTGGTGGTAATGTCACTTGGCGTGTTCCTGATGGAAATGATACGTCTTTCTTTGATCAATGGGCTGCTTCTAAGAGGTTCCATGTTGGTGATTCTTTACGTATGTTTTTCTTTTTATTCAATTACTATTTTACATGAATTTACGTACAGACTTACATACATTTGTTTTGTACCTTATTATGTGTGATTTTGTACGAGTATGTTTGTTTTTCATTTGATATGCAAAAAAGTGGCGTAACGTTTGTAATTATTACTGTCTTTTACTTAAATTTGCGATGATATATGCATGCTACATTTTGTTTTGAACCTTTATTATACGTGTGTATATAATTATGTTTGTTTTTCATTTGATGTATATAAAAGTGGTGTAACATTTGTAATTATTACCGTCTTTAATTTACTTGAATTTGCGATGTTATATGCATGTTACATGTGTTTTGTACCTTATTATGTGTGATTTTGTACGAATATGTTTGTTTTTCATTTGATGTATAAAAAAGTGGTGTAACATTTGTAATTATTACTGTCTTTTACTTGAATTTGCGATGTTATATGCATGTTACATGTGTTTTGTACCTTATTATTGTGTGATTTTATACGAGTATGTTTGTTTTTCATTTGATGTATATAAAAGTGGTGTAACATTTGTAATTATTACCGTCTTTTACATCATACAACACTTTTGAAATCTCAAAATTGAGTTACAACCATACCACTTTTAAAATCTCAAAATAAAAAATAAAACTGAAAATCAACTTGGCAACTAAAGTTACTTTGCGATGTTCTACATTTATTTTAAATATTTATTACGTAGTACAATGTTATTGTGATTTTTAGTATGTTTATTTCTCATTTGTCATAAATTGATAATTTGTTTGTTTGAAGTGAGTTTATGGTAAATCATACGACTTTTAAAATCATAAAACAAAAAACTGATAACTTATACATATTTTTTTGTGGTGCAGTTTTTCAATACCAAAACGACTCAGTTCTAGTAGTAGACAAATATGGCTACTACCACTGTGACACTAGCAAAGCCACCGCAACATACACCGACGGCAACACCGTCGTTAAGTTGGAACGTCCAGGATTCATCTACTTCATCACCGGGACCGGTGATAACTGCCGCAATGGCCAACGATTGATCGTTGATGTCATGTCACCACACTCTTCTACGGTGGCTGCTCCACCGGAATCGTATTATCAACAGGCAGCTGAGTCTCCGACACCGGTGGCGGCCGAGGCATACACCTCTGGCTCACCACAGTCACGGCTTCAAGTCTCAGCAGCATTCCTAGGGCTAGTTGTTACTACTTCAATGTTGTTTGTTTGATGGATTAATTATGTTTTAATTTTAATGTTAGGCTATTTCTAGCTAGTAGGTTATTTGTGTAGCTAATTATGCACCCAAGATTGTTTTGGGTACGTTTTAGGGGTTTGTTAGTTTGATTATTATTATTATTAATTGACATTGAAATATTTTATTTATACTAGTTTTTACAATGATATCTATTTCAATGTTCTTTGTTTGATGGGGTATGTTTTGCACTATGAGGAATTTTAATGTTTAGGCTATTTCAAGTAGGTTATTGTGTACAAGAAGTTTGAGCATATCAACCATTGAATGAAAAATCAACGGTTCATATATTATTTTTCCAAAATTCCCTATATTTTTTCTCATCAATATAATTCATTGATTTTAAAATGTATGGTTTAGATACAACTCTACCTTGTAGAGTTTTATTAAAACTCTAGAGGATTCGGAATCCTAATTATGCACCCAAGATTATTTTGGGTACGTTTTAGGGTTTGACATTAATTGCAATGTTTTATTAATTGACTTGCTTTTACATTACATTTTGCCTCAAGTCTTATATGTGACCAGTCACACCATCAAGTTGATGGTGTGACATGTTCACACTTATAAATAAGCCCAACGTGTTTAAAGCCCGGAAAATAAAGTAATATCAGCAAAGAATATAGAGTAACATCATCATAGAAAATAAAGTAACATCAGTATATACAAAGAACCTCTAACATGAAATGAAGAAATAATACAAGAAAAGTAACAGGGAAAACAATTAATGTATAAGTAACACAAGCATAGAAAGTCAAGTAACATCAAGTAACACCAATCTATATAAGGAACCTCGAACATGAAATTCAAGAAATTGTAGTAAAACAAGAAAATAACAATGAATACAACGTATAAGTAACATTATCATAGAAAGTCAAGTAACATCGGTATATACAAGGGACCTCTAACATGAAACTGCAATAAAACAAGAAAGTAACAACGAATACAATGTATAAGTAACACTAGGATAGAAAATCAAGTAATATCAGTCTATACAAGGAACCTCTAACATGAAATTCAAGAAACTGCAGAAAAACAAGAAAAGTAACAGCGAATATAATATATAAGTAACACTAGCATAGAAAGTCAAGTAACACCCGTCAATAACTTTCTCCATATTAGCTACGCGCGTCACATGATGGTGTGGCTGGTCCTACATGAGATGCGCTGGACATTTTGTTACTATGATATCTACTACATACACGTTTCTAAATAGTTGTATTATTTTGACTTTTTGCATTATTCACTTAACTTACTTTGAACGTAATTTTCTACTCATATATAAAAACAAATATTATTATATAAAATGTTTTTGTTTTTGTCTCAATTTTTTTGACAAAAAACATTTTATCCTAACTTATCTAAATCTCAAGACTGTATCCTAACTTATCTAAAGAAATAAAATAATAAAACTTATGATCAAGTTTGTATTTAGTTTTTTTGGTGCAAATGAGTCACAAGGGCGGGATCACCTGGAACCGGGATGGAAGCTCTAACCAACTGAACTATCCATCACTCTCCCCGAGTCAGTATTTAGTGACATATATGCATGTTTTGTTTCTCGATATAAGTGATGAATGTACGGAGTATATTTTAAATATATCAAACTTTTTATAAGTGTGGCAAATACATAATAATTATTAATATTGATAAACAAAGTTATGCATTGACATACATGAAAGCCAAAACGATACAACTACATTGTAATCAATCCGGTCTCATGATTCTTAGCATCAATGCTATGCATCTTTTCATCATACCCTGTTTGATTTAGTTTTGGCAACTGATCTCCTTCCTTTCTGGATTGCCCATCATTTCCAGTCTCTGTTGTTTCATTTAGTTTCTTAATAACCTCAGATAACTCTGTTTTATCAGCTTGATTTATCTCAAACTTATGCTGTTCTTCATCACCCAATCCCCTGTTTCTTAATATCTCTTTCCTCTTCCCCTTTGAATGTCTCCTTCTAACTCTCGATCCAATTCCAAACCCAGTCACAGATGATGATGATTCATCTGGGTTTCCCATCTTCATCTCTGCTTCATTCTCCTGCAATTTCTGTTCCTCCTGTTCTTCAACTTGAAAATCTGCTGTTTCATTTCCAGAATACTGTTTCTTCAAATCAACTCCACCATCTTTCACATCATTCAACTCGCTAAAAGAGTAATCATCACTGCTAAATTCTGAATAATCCCGGTTGTCATCATATTCACTGTCATCTTGTTGTTCTAGCTGGAGTTTCAGATCTTCAATTTCTGCATTTTTCATCTTTATAATGTCTTTCAAAGCAGTAACTTGAGGGGCATCTGAATCAATCCCTGCTGTTAGAAGTTGAATGTTGTTCTTTTTCTCCTCAACTGTCAACTCTATCACCTTCCT
This sequence comes from Spinacia oleracea, assembly GCF_020520425.1. Taxonomy (NCBI): domain Eukaryota; kingdom Viridiplantae; phylum Streptophyta; class Magnoliopsida; order Caryophyllales; family Amaranthaceae; genus Spinacia; species Spinacia oleracea. Next base: position 185,813,049 of record NC_079490.1, read on the forward strand.
TTCGTCGTTGAGAGATGAAATTGTTGACTCCATTTCTGACACCCTTCTATCCAGTTCCAACTTCTGGGTTCTTAGGGAATAGACTTTGTTCTTCATCTCTTCTACTTTCTTTCGAGCTTCTTCATTGAACTCTTTCTCTCTCTGCAACAAAAGCAGATGTATATCATATATATATGAAAGCAGTCATGGGGCAGTTTACTTGAGTTTTACTGCCAGTAATCGATCTACTCTGAAGCGACATGAATTGCACTGGTATTTTCGTGTTTTCTCTTGATGGAAACATACAACAAAAGTTAAGATAGTTTTCTCTCAATACTGTACCCTAAATGAATTGCACCGGTATGCATAGTGGTATAAGTTCTACTGACAAATTTGATCTCAACGAACATGTATAGCTATTATAACAAGTTCGGGATTTCCTTAAATTAGGCGAAGAGAACAAAGTCATTAGTATTATAATGAACACTTGATATTAATAGAATTGCATGCGGAAATGCTAAAAGATTATTAGTTTTAATACTCCATGTGTAATTAATTAATTGTGACTCCTCTGTGTCGTTTTTTGTTTTCAATTTTCTGTTTTTTATAAAACTAAAAACCAAAATATGAAAACTATAAAAAGTAGTTTCTAGTTTTTTTATTGCCAGTTTTCAACACCAACGTGATTACTGTAGATATGATTATTAATTCATGATACAATATAAATCACATGACTTACAAAATAAAAAAACTGAAAACTACTAGTGATACTGTACGGACCCTAAATATCGATGGATAGCGGTATGAAGAACAAAGAGAAGAAGAGTGAGAAATGAACCTGGTAGAGAAGGTGAAGGGTGAGGAGCTCATGATCTTTCTCCTTAACAAGAAGAGTAAATATACGTTTCTCTCTGAGCTTGTGAAGCACCATGATTCCTAGAATCGCCGCCCCGAACGCTAACAGTAGCACCAACGCATACGGCTTATTCCCTCTCTGACTGTGGCTGTGGCCATGGTTATGGCTGTTGTTATTCTTGATTGAACTCCCCATCTCCCTCTCTCTCTCTCTAACTCCAACTCTTTACTCTGAAGACTGAAATTCTTTCTCTCACTAGAACAAGCAGCTTATGACTCATGTCATTGTTTGCTTGTGTATGTCTCATACAAAAAAGCACTTCAAACTACTGATGAGGAGTGTTTGGCATGAATGAGGAGCTGATATAGGGAAGGAATCAAGAATTATTTAGACAAAAACAAAAATAAGCATGTAAATTGTGCCTGTAACTGGAATGCCATACATTTCAAACTGAAAACCTAAGGGACCCTACTGAACGAGCAGTTATCACAGGTTAGTCACTCCAGCTACGCAAGTCTCCGCTTAAGCCACTCCCAAACATTTCGCAGCTGATAAGATTCGACCCTCTGACCTCCAAGTCATAAGGTGAGTTTCCCACCAACTCAAGTTGGTTTGAGTTGGTGGACAGTCAGAAGTGTTACAACATAGAATATCTCACACTAATAGGTGATATACCCAGATTTAACTTGACTTTGCATATCAGAATCCACTGAAAACGTCCTCGCAGAAAGGATTTGCTGGTTTCTCTGCTTCTTCAGCTTGTCATTGATCAGCTTAATACTTAATCCAACGAAAATTATCACCAAAAACACACAACAGATAGACAATACAACTCCGAACGTCCATTTCCGGTGTTCAACTTCTGGGGTTGTAGCCCACCTTGCTGCAATATATGCCGTGGCTAGGAAAGCTACCGCAAGCCATAAGAGCTTATGCGTTAGAGCCAACACCTTCCGCATTGGTGTGATACGAAATGGAATGATGCTAACAAGTATAACGACGATGCCTAGAGACAAGAACAGGGCAGCATCATTGCTGATAGAGAACACCTTAAATGCTGTTGTTTCGCCTAACACTGGCTTACCTATGTAAGGTCCTGCTTGGAAGAATCCACCTGGAGGGCTTAGGCATGCTGTGAATGTTACTGTTGCGATTAAGATTGCAATTATGTTGATCGTGTTTCTTGCATTTTGAAGGCCTTCCATGTGCATTTCTTGCATCCTCTTCTCTCGTCTATTCTTACGGCGATCTTTATCTTCCTGTAGAACGTCGAGAATTGCTTTCACAGCTTCATATAAGGGCTCTTGATAACTTGCTTTTGCTGAGAGAAAAATAGCAGACAATGTTATGTAACAATATAAAGATGGAAATTGCCTAAGCATTAGGACTAGATCTGGTGATTGGATAGGGTAGCCCAATGGATATAGAGTTTGAGTCATGTTAATAAGGTTCTTATTGGGTATTGGACAGGGTCAATATAGCCATATAGGGTCAAACTCATAACACAATAATTTGAAAACTAAAATAGTTATGATATTAAAAAGTTATATGGATAGCTTTGTATTCACTTGTATTCGCATACGACTCTTTTGTTTTCATTTTTCCTTACCCGCCCACTATCAGCCCGCTATTGACCTGCGACACGTTTTGACCCGCCCATTATCGACCCGCTAAAACTGACTCTTTCATTACCCGACCCCGCACCAACCCTGACCCAACCCACCCAATAACCAGGTCTAGTTAGGACGACATTTTTTTTTCAAAATAGTGATCTTAACTTGTTTACTAAAAAGAGCAAGAGGTCTAGAGGACTTATCCCGAACGCAACCAACCTTTGTCGTCCTGAGATACAACATTTTCAGCTGAAGAAGTTGACGAAGATTTCTTTGATTGAACCCTGTCCTCTGGATGCTCATCATTCACTATTTCTTCAAACAAACAATGAGTGAATATTGATACATAATAACACATTTTTTTAGAATGAAGATTGTATGGAATATGGTAGATCTTAGCTGGGTGTACACATCATTACATGTAGATGACTATAAGAAACGAAGGTAGGTAATAGTGTACTATGTATATCTTATAACCACTCACTTTTTCTTTTTTACTTCATCTCGATCTCTTACTTTATTCAATCTTTAAATTTTGGTATACAATAAGTAAGTCAAGCATTAAGGAACAAAGGTAGGTAACAGTGTATATCACATAACTTACCTTCACATTTCTGGATCGGTTCACCAGTAGAAGGCGACTTAATTAATCTTGAGTTGATTTGTAACAGACATTCTCTTAGATGCCTTTTGCTCAAATCTTCTTCTCCAGAATTGTTCAGAATGTCCAGAGCTGTAAACCCTGCGTCATTTCTAGTATCAAACAGCTGTTCTTTGGTTGATTTGTTGATCAAATACTCTGCAATCTGCAGCATTTCATACATGCAGCATTTTATATGTTAGTGCACTTTAATTGGTCCAAGAATTACATTCAGCATCCTTTTACCTGTAAAAAAATTATATTCAGCTCGTAGTAATTATAGGTAGTACTTTAGACGAACCTGATAGCAGTTTCCAGAAAGAGCAAGATGCAAGGGAGTGTTCCCTTGTTGATCGCGGCAGAGGAAGAGGTCGTGGCTAGAGTCGTCATTAAGAAGTTTCATCAAGCTTAAAAATGCGTCATAATGGTTATGGCGAACAAGAAGATGAAGAACAGTTTCATGCTGCTTTGTTAAAGCCAAGAAAGTGAAGAAACCTTGTGCCACGAATTCCTTAAAAATTGCTCCATTGTTGTGGACTGCTGCGAGATGTAAGGGCGTGAGGCCATTATTATCATATGACAGGACCAGGTCAGGACTCAGATTAAGGACTGTTCCTGTTATCTCTGCTTCACCATATTTACAAGCATAATGTAGCAGGTTTAGTCCATTTTCATCAGCTTCTTCGGCCAAATTTGGCCATTTTTCTATCATTTCTTGGACAATGTCTGCAACAAATTGAAATGAATACTGAAACATAATGTGAAAACTCTTAAAGTCTAAAGAGAATATCAATTTTAAATGGTTCCGAGTTAAGTTCATCAAATAAAAATATAAAGTATTTTTCTCCGATTTTTCTCCGAATTGCCTATGTAGGGAGTAATAATTTACCTGTATGTCCACGCGACACGGCAATATGCAGACAGAATAAATCAACAGGAACATCGATCTCTATCAAACGCTTGACTAATTGATGGTATCCATATTTACAAGCCAAAAACATAGCGCTTTCCTTGCTGCTGTTAAGACAATGCGCTACACTCGGTTTAACTGCCAAGAGCAAGTCCAGCACGTTTAGACTTCCACGGCGACAAGCCTCGTGAATCGGAGTTTCTCGGTGTACATTTAGAGCCTCAACCAAAAGAGGTCTCAAACTCACTATTTGAGACACAAAATGTGCATGCCCATATCTGGACGCTACATGGAGTGTGGTATCACAGGATTGCTCATTTATTTGATCAATGGAGGATTCATCCTCGTTGATTAGTTGCTCGAATCGTAACCTGTCATTGTTAATGATAGCTGCAAAGATGTCAACTGAGTTCATTTTGGTGTTGTGGACTTGTGGTGTGTGAGAAAAAACAACAAGGGAGCTAAGAAACCAGCATATACAATTAAGAAGTTATCTTTGAAATGAATGAATGATCCAGTTGTCTTTTATTTGTTTCTTTTTTTAACACACAAGAGGAGACTTTGTCAACTCAGAAACAGCCAGGAAGGGAGGAATTAAAGACCAAAGAATTCGAAATATACGTTGACTTTTATTTTGTTTTGACATAGCAAGTATACGTTGACTTAGACCCACAAGAATACTGTAGACCTAGATCCGACCCATTTACTGTATTAATTTAGACCTTGTTCTCTTCACGTGGTCTGTTCTGATTTATCTATTTGCTGGTCTGGTCTAAGATTGCTTTCTGTAGGTGATTTTTACTTTTTCTTCTGATCAAGCAATAAGTATAAGATGAACACGTCTAAAAGTCGTTGTCAGTTACGAGTACATATTTTACTTCCATTTATTTTCTAGATAAAAAAACATTTAATAATGTAAATTAATCACACAAAATAATGTTAATTTACTTCCTTAAAATTATGTGTCACGCCACATAAGATTATACGGAGTTCTACAGTTTAATAAACTTTAAACAAAGCTATTTGTAAGGGAAAAGGGTTTTTACATGTATTTGTTAAAAAAAAATTGCCTTTTTTTAACTATAATTGATATTATTGTAGAACAAAAGTCAAAAGGTGTAAAAACAAATTCAATTCCTACAAGATGATATCCAAACTAGAATTGCATATGTACGGAATAAAATTAATCATTTTACCTGTATGTCCATGCGACAGGGCAATAAGCAGACAGATATTCAAACGCTTGACTATCATTTTTACATTTACATTTTTCAAAATATACTAACTTACTAAATTATATAACTTGTAAAATATAATTTTTCCGATGAGATTATTTTTTGCGATGAGATTATTTTTTGCGATGAGATTATTTTTTTTCTTAGTATATACTAACTTACTAAATTACTATAACTTAGTAAAATTTTCTAACTTATATACTAAATTATTATAGATATACTAATTTCCTAAATTATATAATTCTTTATGTAAAATTTTCTATAAAATTTTCTGAACCATCTATACCTATTATTTAAAAAGGAACACCATAGATTATTAGAAGCCATGTGGCATCTCATTATTAGAAGACATGTGGCATCTCTCCTTTCATCCATCATTTTGTTTTGTTTTTTTTTTTCAATTTATCTTTATTGTTTCTATGATTTACAACTTCTAATGCCTCTTCCACTCCATTTTCCTTATTCAACATCAAGTTATAAATAATCTAATATACTCATTAGTCTCTTCCACTTCACCCCTTTAACATCCAGTATTTATTCAACATATAATTTTTATATTTTTCCAACCATCAAATTACGCCTCTATTTAATTCATATATTACCAAAAATCAGAAGTACTCACTAATTAAAACTTCAAAAGACATCTGAACAACCACTATACAACCGTCCGTTCTATGAACAGGCTCAAAAGCTAGTTAACTTAATTTAAAAGTCTAAAACCGTTGACTGCTATATATTTTAATTTCATTAATTTTTTAAATAAAAAAATTTAATAAAGTAAATTACCCAAGAAAAATAAACTGGCGAACAAAGGGAGCCCCAAGTGCGGGAGACGTATGAAAATAATGGCAGATTGACAGTTAAGTATTGAGCAAGTGTAGACAGTTTGATAGGAGATTAAGCTGACAAATCAAACAAATGATATTAATAATCAAATACGGAGTATTATTACTAAGATAAAAGTAAATATTATAGTAATAGAGTTTGAGTTTTATAAAATTACTAAAGTTAGAACTAGATTCGTTAATGTTAATAATACCTACTCCGTATGACATTCGAAAGAACAAAAACTACTTATCACATTTTCGGTAACAATAAACTACCATGGACCAATAAGATTCTTGCCTTATTTAGGGTGTAATAATTATTCTATAGTGATCAAATCTTAACCTGTTAAGCTTATACATGTTGCACAATTGATCAGTTTGAGCATTGGTTCAGTACGTACTACATTGTAGTGCATGAGAGTTGCCACGCTGGCACTTTCAGTTAGTATAGCTTCCTTATTTCTAGGAGTTAGTTGTAACAGATTTCAGTAGCTTCTAGAATGTATTAAGCTATAAAAGGCCTTCATTACTGTAATAATTATTCATTAGTTTTTTATCATCAATACAAACTCTCTCTCTTTTGATCACATTTTGTCATGGTATCAGAGCAGAATCAAAGATTCTTGGCTCAATTTTTCTGAAATTCCGCAAGATTTTCCTGTTTTTCTTCGAAATTTTTTGCCACAAATTCTTTCTGATTCACAGATTGTGTTGATTTTCTCAATTTCTCTGTTTTTCTTCTACTGTTTTTGATCCAAAACTATTTCTGAAAAATGGCTGCTGAAGATTTCGATTCCAATGAAGAGACTTCGAGGCGCAATTCCACACTTCCTCCTAATCAAGATCCTGCAAGCATCTATTATATTCATCCTTCGGATGCGAATTCCACTCAACTGGTCACGTTCAAGTTCAATGGTGAAGGATTCACCAGTTGGAAGAGATCAATGCTGCTTGCTTTCTCAGCTAAGAATAAAATTGGCTTCATTGATGGAAGCTATACTAAACCTGATCCTGGTTCAGTGGAGAGTAAGGCTTGGGAAAGGTGCAATGACTTGGTATGTTCTTTGATTTTAGGCAATCTGGATGATAAAATTGCTAAGAGTGTGATGTTTTTGAAGTCAGCTAGAGATGTCTGGACTGATTTAGAGGAGAGGTTTGGCTTTGCATCTTTGGCTCAGATCTATTCTCTTGAACAAAAGCTAGCTGAAATTGTTCAAGGAGATAAGAGTATTTCAGAATTTTTCACTGAGATCAAGTCAGTTTGGGATGCAATTGAGGAAGCTCATCCACTTCCATATTGCACTTGTAACAATTGTACTTGTAATGTTACTAAAAAGTTCTTTGACAGACAACAAGAGAAGATGGTGATGCAATTTATGATGAAACTTTCTGATCAGTTTGCTACCATTAGAGGAAATATATTGATGGTGCCTGCTTTGCCCAAAGTATCTGAGACATACAGATTGTTTGCTCAAGAAGAGAGACACAGAGAAGTTTCTCAGTCTAACAAACAACTGGAAACATTAGCTTTTGCAGCTGAAAAGAGGCGTTTTGGAGGAGATCATTGGAATAACAACAACAACAAAACTTTCAGAACACAGCAGAATGGTGGTTTTCAATCTGGCAACACCAACAAATATGGAAGAACAGGTTCCAGTTATTTTTGTACACATTGTCAAGTGCAAGGGCACAGTGTGGATAGGTGTTTCAAGATTCATGGCTATCCACCAGGTTTCAAAGGTTCCAGAGATTCCAAAGTAGCTGCATTCTCTTCTGGCACCAAATCTGATATTGAAACATCTGGTATGCAACAAACTGTTACTGCTCCCACTATAACAACAGAACAATATCAGCAGCTCTTGGATATGATGGCTAAGCAACAACAACCAGCTTCTGGAAATCAGCCTAGCCTTGCTATGATGGCAGGTATATGCTTACTCTCACAATCTAATTCTAAATGGTTGTTAGATAGTGGTGCATCAGACCATTTCTGTCATGATTTGTCCCAATTCTCTACTTGCAAACCAGTTGACATACCCAACACATACATAACCATACCAGATGGCAGCAAAATTCCTGTAACACATGTTGGCACTGTGGATTTGAATGCTGACATTACTCTACAGAATGTCCTATATGTGCCAAATTTCAAATATAATCTCATATCTGTTCACAAGCTGTGTCAAGATTTGAAGTGTGAAATTCGATTTACTCATGATAAGTGCTTTGTTTATTGTCAGAAAGGGAATTTGATTCCTCTTGGTGATGTGAGGTCAGGTCTTTACAATGTGGCAGAATTGCAGAAGAAGAAACAGGAACATGTTTGTAATACAGTCTGTTCTAGCTCTGTAGACAATGCTAAACTTTGGCATTTAAGACTAGGACATCTTCCCTTTAGTCAGTTGAGATTAATAAACCCTAAGTGTGAGGTGACTACTTGTATACAGGATACAATATGTCAAGTGTGTCCTGCAGCTAAGCAAACTAGAGTTAGCTTTCCTCATAGTAGCATCAAAACCACTGCTCCTTTTGAGTTGGTTCACCTTGATGTATGGGGTCCTCATTCTGTAAAAACACCTTCTGGATGTAATCAGTTCTTGACAATTGTAGATGATTACAGCAGGTTCACTTGGATACACTTGTTAAGAAATAAGAATGATTCTGTTGCTGTTATGACTAATTTCTTCAATATGGTTCAGACACAATTTGGTGTTATGGTTAAATGCATTAGATCTGATAATGCTAAAGAGTTGTGTGAAGGAGATATGAAAAAGCTGTTTCTGAAATTTGGAATCCTAAATCAAACCAGCTGTAGTGATACACCACAACAGAATGGGGTGGTAGAAAGAAAACACAAACATCTTTTAGAAACAGCAAGGGCTTTGTATATTCAATCTAAGGTACCAGCCAGATTTTGGGGTGAGTGTGTGTTATGTGCTGCATATTTGATCAACAGGATGCCATTGCAATCAATCAATCTTGATTCTCCATATTTTAGACTGCACAAAAAGACTACTGACTTATCTCATCTGAGAACATTTGGCTGTCTTTGTTATGTGTCCACATCTAGAGTAGGAAGAACCAAACTGAACCATAGAGCAACACCATGTGTTTTTATGGGATACTCTACTTCTCAGAAGGGGTACAAGGTTTTAGAACTTGATACAAATAGATTCTTTGTATCAAGGGATGTTCATTTCCATGAAAAACATTTTCCCTTTCATCTCTATCACAAACACAATTCTCCAAACAATTCTTATACACATGCCATCTACTTACCTGCTATTTCCTCTCCTGTAATCTTTGATACACCTGATTTCTCTTCCCCAGACACAATATTCCCATCAACAAACTCACTCTCCACTCCTCAGGAAGAATCTCCCTCACAAGACACTATATTTCCTTTCCCAAATTCATCTCCAAACTCACCCTCCACTCACACTCAATCCATTTCTTCACCTATTTCTGGAGATGTTGATTCCACTCCACCTACTCCTCATGAACATGTTACATCTGAGAATACCCCTACAAACTTTCCACCTAGACAATCCACTAGAACACACAGAAAACCAGCTTATCTAGATTCTTATCAATGTTACTCATCTCAATCTATCCTAAATTCAAAACCAATCTCTCCAGCTCAGTTCACTCAGCATTGGTGCAATTTAGTGTCTTATGACACTTATCCTGAAGAGTTCCAAGCTCTCCTATCACATCTTTGTGACATCACAGAACCCCTCACTTATGATGAAGCAGCTAAACAACCACTATGGGTGGAAGCTATGCAGAAAGAGCTCGATGCACTTGATCAGAATTTTACTTGGGAATTGGTAAAACTACCTAAAGGAAAAAAGGCTATAGGCTGCAAGTGGGTGTTCAAAGTCAAGTTAAAGTCAACTGGTGCTCTGGAAAGGTGTAAAGCCAGATTAGTTGCAAAAGGGTTCAACCAGAAGTATGGGATTGACTATGAAGAGACCTTCAGTCCAGTAGTAAAGATGACAACTGTCACGTGTTTGATTGCTGTTGCAGCTAGCAGAAACTGGCCTCTTTTCCAGTTGGATGTTAACAATGCATTTCTCCATGGAGATTTAAAAGAGGAGGTGTATATGCAAGTACCAGAAGGCATTGATAATCCTGATAACAAAGTATGCAAGCTGCTCAAGTCCATATATGGTTTAAAACAAGCTTCAAGGCAATGGCATGAAAAGCTTATGACTGCTCTTGAAACACAGGGGTTCATTCAATCCAAGCATGACTACAGTTTGTTCATTCACAAACAACAAGGTCATATTAATATAGCAGCAGTTTATGTTGATGATATCATCCTTACTGGTACAGATCACAACAAACTCACTGCTTTGAAAGCATACTTGCACCAAGAGTTCAGTATCAAAGATTTGGGGAAGCTGAACTATTTCCTAGGTATTGAAGTTGGCTATTCTTCTGAAGGTATCATTCTTAGCCAAAAGAAATTCACCAAAGAATTGCTCAGTGACTGTGGCTTTGATATCACAAAGAAAGCAATCACCCCTTTACCAGCTAATGTAAAGCTAACTCTATCAGATGGAGAATTGTACACTGACACAGAGAAGTATAGATCACTGGTTGGGAAACTTAACTTTCTAACTCATACCAGACCAGACTTGTCCTATGCAGTTCAGTTGTTAAGCCAGTACTTGCAAAATCCTAGACTTCCTCACATTACAGCTCTACAACACACCTTGAGATACTTGGCACACACAGCAGGACAAGGTATACTTCTAAAAGCTTCAGAGTGTATCAGGTTGCAAGCTTTCTCAGACTCAGATTGGGCATCTTGTCCAGATTCTAGAAGGTCCATCACTGGTTATGTATTGCTGTTAGGGGGGTCACCAGTTTCATGGAAATCCAAAAAGCAAAACACAGTTTCTAAGTCATCTGCAGAAGCAGAATATAGGGCAATGGCTGCAGCATCATCTGAGGTAACTTGGTTGGTTAACTTATTGGAAGACATGGGAGTTTCTAATCTTAAACCTATCAGCCTTCACTGTGATAATCAATCAGCATTACACATTGCTAGGAATCCAGTGTTTCATGAAAGAACGAAACACATTGAGATTGACTGTCATTTTACACGTGACAAAGTGTTAGAAGGCCTTCTACATCTTGCTTACTTACCCACTGAACATCAACTAGCAGATGTTTTTACCAAGCCTCTTTCATCTGCACAGTTTCAACTATTATTGTCCAAGATTGGAACTTGTGATGTTCCATCTTGAGGGGGACTGTTAAGCTTATACATGTTGCACAATTGATCAGCTTGAGCATTGGTTCAGTACGTACTACATTGTAGTGCATGAGAGTTGCCACGCTGGCACTTTCAGTTAGTATAGCTTCCTTATTTCTAGGAGTTAGTTGTAACAGATTTCAGTAGCTTCTAGAATGTATTAAGCTATAAAAGGCCTTCATTACTGTAATAATTATTCATTAGTTTTTGATCATCAATACAAACTCTCTCTCTTTTGATCACATTTTGTCATAACCAGCTGAGTTTTGCTAGTAGTGGCGGGAAGCTAGTCTGCGAGAGATTTGAGGTTGCTGGTTCTTGCAATGGGTTGGTGTTGATACTAAGTGGGCTGCATCACATTGCTGTTTGCAACCCTGCATTCGAGCGTAGTTTCAGGATCTTACCATGCATAAACTATGATGGCCATTATTCTAGGTTCAACCAGAGCAACCAATGTGTATTTGAAACAAGTATTGACGGAGAAGGAGCAGAGGAAATCTATCAAGAAGCAGAATGAGGGATTACTCAGGTCACTAGATAAAAATGTATGATTACGTGATCACACATTTTATATGTAACCTACTCTGACATCTTATCTATCTGTCGAGTTCAATTTATGCACAATTCACACAGACCATATAACTTACAGTTAAACACCTAAAACACAGAGATACCAGTAACACTCCTATTGAGGCATGCAGGAATTAAGGACAGATTCGATGAGTATCAGTGTGTCATTACAGGTGCACAAACTAACAAGTTCCATCAACGTAGAGTACAATGCATTCAAAGCAACTGGCCAAAAACTGCCGAAAAAAGAGACTCACCATTAGGATGCTTTGCCTGAAACTTGCTCCTCAGTAGACCTCCACCACCACCAGTTACGCTTCGAATCAACGTGTGCAACCAAGCTGGGTGTCCCTATTGAGCTCCCAGAAAGGCAGAAATCCCTATTTGTTTATAACTCAACCATTAAAAAATCTGACTAGCCATCTGCCATTCACCAGCAACCCAAACACAAAATTCACTTATGCCTCATAGATAAAATACTACAGCAGTAATTTCTAAGAAATTAAGTTTACCTGCAACAGAGGCACCATAGAGCATACGGAGATCTACTATGACACCATTGAATCAGTTCTTGAAGCCAATTGCCTTAGGATTGCCTTTGAACAAACCGAGAACAGTAAGAGCACCATCCAATGCTGAATGTTGATACAATCATCTTTCATCACCACCCTAGTCTGATACAGTAATTTGTTATCTATAACCTGATATTTATCTGGTCACCGTACCTAAGACTGCGCATTTAGTAGCACTTACGCTCACGAACAAGTCTGTGAATGCCAAGTAGGTTGTGATTTTAGCTGGAGACAATCTTGGTAACCTAATCGATGAAAAAAAACAAACACCCAAGAAAACTGTCAAAATTACACTTCAATGTAGTTGTTTTGTTGACAATTAATACATGAATGATTGATAAAGTTGACAAACTAACAATAACTCTCAACTGTACCCTCCTCCCTCTCTTTCTAACCAGAAACAAGGAATGAGTTTACTACTAAAATAGGTTGGTTGACGATTTGTAAGCAGATGCTTGAACCCCAAGTCATTCAGGATCATTATGAAATACTGGCATAATTCAAGTTGACGATAACAGCAACTAAGAAAAGGACAAAGTGAAGCTTGGATCCCAAGTATATCTTTCTATACATATACCAATAAATACCATCTCTCAACTACACTTGCTTCACACCAAAATCATCAATACCAGTTTTCTTCCAAATCAGTTCTCTTCTTCTTTTGAACGAAGAAAGAATGAACCATCCATTTTACTTTTACACTATGGGATCCAAAAACATTCCCGTGGAAATGACTATAATAACCCTATCACATTTGCCCGTAAAATCGCACTCTCGGTTTAAATGCGTATGCAGGTCCTGGAAAAATCTCATCGAAAACCCAAGTTTCTTCAAACTCCATCTCAATCGTCCCTCAAAGTCAACTCCTACAATTGCTCTCTAATCCTCACCATCTATCGTACCGTCACGATAAATGGTTCCCCTACCATTGTCCGTGCCCTCTATCGTGCTTACCTTGAACTTAATGACATCAAACTCAATATAAACAAGCTTGTCTTGCCTCCGTCTTTTAACCCATCCCTCTATAGCGTTAAAAAATACAAAAAAATCTACGGAAGTGGAACAAAAAAGGTAGTCTTTGGGAGAGATGTGGTTGCTGGCTCTTGCAATGGGTTGGTTTTGATCTTAAGTGGGACGCACCACATTGCTATCTGCAACCCAGCTATTGAACAAGAGCATGCGGGATTCAAGTTACTACCTTGCATAAACTATAGGTATGGTTCTTACAATTACTATTGCGAGGAACATTATCAAGATTACCAGCTGAACTATGAAAATCCAACTTACCCACGCTATGTAAGTCAACGTTTTAACTTCAGGGTTTACGGGTTTGGCTATGATAATTATAGCCATTGCTTTAAGATTATATCTTTAACTCCAAAAACAGCTCTCATCTATAGTTTGATGAAAGACAGCCATACATGGAGGGAGATTGCCTTGCCTGATTTCAAGAACAATGTCCACAACTTCGCTGGGAACTGGGAAGAGAAGTTGTATATCCGAGCATACAACCGAGGAATCCCGACCAACAACCACTTACACTGGAACATTACCAAGTATGATCCACTGATTCCCGAATATTCTTGGGAAATGATCCTGAACTTTGACCTTCCGAAGGAAGAATGGGGTGAAGTGCCGGTGCCAGATACATTAGATCAAAAGTATTGTTTGCAAAGCTACATATTAAAATCCTACATTATAGTGCTTGGAGAGGTAAATGGATGCCTATGCCTCTTGCTATCACGAGGTATTAGTTATCCTCATCTCGAATTATGTATTATGAAAGAGTATGGAATGAAAGAATCTTGGACAAATTTGTGCAATGTACCAAATGGAAGCGGTGTTCCTCTGGTTTATCGCACAGCGCGACATGAATTGTTGTTGCCGGGAGCCCAGCATGGTTCGGGTTGGTATAATCCAAAAGAGAACAGGATAAGGAAGGTTGAGTTTCATGGATGTAAGTTTACCGGCAAGCATTACTACTCTACGAGAGTGAAAATGTGTATCGAAAGTTTTGTTCATCCGTTTTCAAGTATCGAAGGAGGACAAGGGGCTGAGGAAAAATCTATCAAGAAGCATAAGTCACCTGTACTGAATTCTTCTGGGTGGTGTATTTACTGTTTGCAATTATGCCTTGTTTTGCTCCTGCTAGAACGGGTGTTGGTTTTGGAAAGTTGGGCCTCCTCCTGTGTTTTTGTATGTTTCGTAAACAGTGTTTGGTCAGACACTCATCTTAGGAAAAGGTTGAAGCAAGTCTTGAGCAAAGCTCTTCCTAGACCTTAGTTTCAGAGGAAACTCCATCTTAGAATTAGGGTATTTTCAGAGGAAACTCCACCTTCCCCTAAAATAGAGGGTATTTTCTAGATGAGGGTTCTTCTCGATATGTATGTGTGAATGTATGTTTCACCTCATAGCAAGCAAATGGACAATTTTATAATCAACCAGTGTCTTTCAGATTTTCTTTGTAATATAGAGCATTTGACATAATAACATGCGCCTTAAGGAAACAAAACAGAGGATACACATAGGCTAATTTATCTTATCATCCCCATTAAAATTAACAGCGGAATCGAACAAAGAAAATGAATTTCTGTACATCAAGAGCCTAGTTTTACTAATGTTTCTTTCCAATATCAACCTCCTATCTAATGACCTGACTAACATATGTTACGGAGTATATAACCTACTCTGTCGAGTGAAATTAACTGGTTCAATTCATGTATAGTTCACATAGGTAGCAGATCAAATATCTTGCAGCTGAACACCTAAAATGCAGAGACCTCGGTATAAATTTCCACCGACGTATACAGGAAAACAAACTGTGCTGCCGGCGCACAAACTAATAAGAGCCCCCAATGTTCAGTGCAATGCATTAAAAAGACAAATGACCCAAAATTGCCTAGAAAGAGACTCACCATCAGTTTTCCCTCTGAAGTTTTCCCAGAATGAGAGAAATATCCCTGAAGTTTTCTCCTCGAGACACCCGTCCTCCACCACCAGCCATGAAGAGATGCGTCCATTCCTCCGGATAAACATGCACAACTAAACTGAGTGTCTCGCCTTGTTCAAGCTCTAAGAAAAGGAAGAGAGAATCCCTGATTGTTTTCATCCTAACCAGCAATTCCTCCTCTTGGAGGCAATATATGATCTGACTAGCTACCTGTCATTCAAATAAATGAACCTCAACCATCAAATCGCTTATAGAAGAAGAAAAAATTATTTTAAGAGTTGATTATCCTGCAACAGAAGCATCATAGGGATATTTACTATTACCTTTAAACGAACCAACAACTTAAAGACACCTTCCCTTCAGTGTTGAACGATCTCACAATCATCTTTCACCAACACCCTAGTCTGAAACAGTAACTTGTTATCTTTAATCTAATCTTCATCTGCTCTTCATGCCTGACACTACGCATTTTTTAGTGTCACTGCTTTCAGTACCGTGATCTCCCTGATCTGTATCACGTTGGCTATACAAATGCAGATACTCCTGATTTTATGCTCAGTCCAAATAAGCTCCTCGTATTCCAGTCACGTCGACCCTCAAAGACGGGTCGAATGATTCACATCTATTGGCTCAAATACCTGTCAACCAAAGCATGGCGAATTATAAAGAGAAGGACATGACTCAAAGAAAAATGCTCCAATAAGGGGAGATCACGGTACTGAAAGCAGAACAGGAATTCGGAAGAGGTAATACTAAAGGAGAGTAGCAATGCAACATAATGGCATACAGAATGCATCAAATAATGACTTATCAAAATAGAAAAGAGAGCACATTAGCTTCTTCACATTCACCAAATGGGAGCTCCATAGAATTGTACTTCCGCTGCAATCTGATATCCCGATTTGGTAGACTGCTTAATGCTTAAACTACTTAGTGAGATGCTGGAAGTGAAGAAGGAAAGGATAAGAATTAAGAAACATCCCAGGTGAAAAACACTATTCTATCAAGCATCTTAAAGAAAATTTTCATGTTAACTGGAGTACTATTTCAAACTTCAAAGTATTGTGATAAATTTTATGTTTTAAAATTTTCATGTTAACTTACTCCTAAACACCTAAAAAGTCAAAACCAATCTTCAACAAATCAAGCACAAAACAGCATCCTCGGTGTACGCATCCCAAGCACTAGCAATTAAAAATAGAGGATCAGACTTCACATACTGACATACTGCCTAAATTTTACACCTAGTGTTTGGTTTGGTGTAAAATGTTTTTAATTACTTTTCTCTTTCAATCATTTTCCATTGTTTGTTTTGGCAAGGTGCGTAAAAGAAAATTCCCACAATGAAAAATGGGTGGAAAATATTTTCCATTTTGAAAGGAAAGGAAACCACTTTTACTCCTTATTTCCCTCTTCTCTCTCCCCTCAACCTTTACCCATCTACTCCCATTTTATTTTCTATATGACTCTTCTTGTAAGGAACCAAACAAAGGAAAACTAGTTTGGAATTGTATTTTTCCTTTAAAATGTTTTAGCCAAACCAAACGGAGCCCTAAATACACTAAAAGTGAAGAACCTCAACCCCTAATTCAAAACTCAACAAATATACACCAATATTCAACAAAACAGGCTTTAACTTACAATGATGAGTTGCAAAATTAATCAATCATACTTCACATGCCTAATATGCATCCAAAAAACAACACATTTCTGGCACAAACAAATTCCGCAGTGAAAAACTACTAAAAGAAATTAACATCGATGTTCAATAAATTAACCTCAATAAACAGAATTTTCATCCAGAATTCTCAGAATTACAAAGTTCAGCGCTCGTGAATTCACAGATAAACTCAATTTCGGATTAAAGAACCCACAAACTTCTTGCGCAAAATTCAAAATTGCAGTTGAGTACTCCTATTTAACAAAATCTGAAAAAAAAAATAGCAAAAATTCAGAATATAAAATCAGTGTTTGTAATGGAACTTACAATGATGAATTCAGTGATAATGGAGATATCAGATGTTTCCAAGATTCCTCCCCATTTTTAGAACTTCTCACAAACTCTATTTCATAGTGAGCTTGGTTTTGGTGTAGTCCTTCGATCCTTCAACACTACTCTGTTCAAAATAAGTTCAAATATGACTGAATAAATGGAAATGTTTTTTTTGTTTAACGATCTTTTCAAAAGTAAATGTTTTTTATTACTCCTTCCGTCCTCTAATATAGGAGGAAGTCCAAATACACGCCTGGCATGTATTTGCAAAAATATGTCAACCCCAAATAAAAAGGTAAATGTAAATGTTAAATATTTTTGGGGGGAAATGTATAACGGAATTGTAAATTTGTAAAACGGGGTGGTGATTTGGCATTGCTGAGTTGGTATTGGTATTACAAAAATGGTATTGGTATTACAAAAATGGTACTAAATTTTTTTAAATGAAATTCATTTTCCTTAAATGGTACTCGTTTTGTACTAAATTTTATAAAGTGGTATTAATATCACAAAAATGGTGCTAAATATTTTAAAATGGTATTCATATTACAAAATTGGTACTCAATTTTTCTATATGGGATCCAAGTTGGCAAACGGGGTTGACTATTCAACAATTTCAAAATGGCTGGGAAATTACAAACAAGCCCATGGCATGTATTTCATAATACATGCCTGGCTGCCATTTTGACGCCCTCCTAATATAGTGCCTGTTTTCCTAAAATTGTGTCCCTAAATGATGTGCATATTTCTATTTTAAACCATTAATTTTTACTTTGAAAATTGTACTTTTTGACTTTTATTCAACCTATGTGCTTGATTTTTTGTCTTTTTTAGACCTATTTATTATGTACACACTTTTAATCTCTAATTTCTCTCTCCATAAAGCCAACTAATATGTGCTTTATCTTAAAAGTACAAATAATTATTGTTTTTCTTATCAATATTATCTTTTACCTTAATAATCGTGATTTTGGTCAAACGGGCACTATATTATGGGACGGAGGGAGTACAGATTTGCGTAATTTTTTTTATAAACGCCTTAAAGCACTAGAACCCGGTCCCGACCACCCGTCTGATATTTCAAATCAGAGCGAAAAAATTTCACAAGTAAAGTGTCACATATCACGTAACTTTCTTATAACGCCCTTTAATTTATAGTACTAGTATTATGTGCACGCGATGCGTGCGTGCATATTAGAAAACTTAAAATTGTAGAATATTTTGACATTTCAACGATTATTCCACAGCATGTAAAAAGCTTTCCCTCTTCTCCCAAAACACATACGTACAAATATGCCTTGTAATAGGCACCAATCAACCAACTAATCAACCAAATTATGCATAAGTAAATTACTAAAGTGTGTTAAGTATAATTATCTTGTTATAACTAACATGTTATATCAAAATCTCAGTATCACTTTCTTCTTTTGCTCGCAATATACTTATTTAACCACATGCACTCCTCCGCTCAATCGATGTGCAACACATATAACCAACAACATAAGAATGTTCAGGATTAAAATCTCCAATTGGTGGAGATAGCACCCTTGAAAAAGCTTTGTTTCCGAAACATGAGAATACTTTTTCCATGACCCGATTGCATCCATTATGCTGCATGAACGTCAAGAAAATATGTTAAGATGTAAAAACAACATGAGCTAATTAATTCAAAAGTTTATGTAGTCATAGTATTAGATTAAAACATGTTGAAGTAGTGACTTTATTTCAGTAGCTAAGCAACATAAAATGTGTTGTGCAAGGTCATGTAGTATTGTTACTCTCCGTATAAAAAAGGATTTTGTTAAATACGGGCCTGGGACGCACCCGTCATCAAGAGAGAGCCCACTTAACAAGTCCAAATGAGGTTCCACCTTAAAACCATATGGCAATAAGGGGAGTAGCCCCTTGGCCTTATTAAGTGTTTAACTCTCTTCTCTTTTATCAATGTGGGACTCTCACACGTGATGTTTCATGGGTTAGATCTTAACATATTTAAATAGTTATTTGGAATAGTTACAACATTAATGAGATTGTAAGATTGACACTTTTGAAATCCTTGAAAAATGATAGCGCTTCTGAGGCAACGATTGCATGCTTCATATATGACGTTATCCAACATGATCAACACGACATGCATATGCAGTAACTCGACAGTACTGTACCTACAATAAAAAGCAAAGTTTGACAATCATGTACATAATATTGTATAGAGATACTCCGTAGAGGACTAAAGTCAGAACCCGATCCGGACGACCCGTTTCACCTCATCTAGAATCTTCCATGGTTCAATATGTTAAGTTTAAACGTTATCTATGAGCCTATGACCACCCTTATCTCTACAAACCTGGTTTCACTTCACTTACAACGTTCATCTTCCTCTCCAATTTCACGGGTAAGTGTACCTTCATCTTCCTCTTCCTCTTCCTCTTCCTCATTTCTCTCAAACGTAGTTTGCTCAAAACTTATCCACTTACCTTCTAAATGTAGCTGTTATATTATTATTTGTTGCATTTCAATCTTAATTTACAAACTTATAGTGAATTCTCCTGAATTAAGATGCAATTTAATCATTATTAGCATTTCCCATGTCACAAAATCCTGGGTTTCCATTTATTGTTCATATCCTAATTTGGTCAGACATCTCAAATTAAGAATCTTAATTACTGAATTTCACACTATAATTATAGTGTTCAATCCAATATTTATGAATTTATGGAGTTGGGTTTTTCTTGAGGAGTGAGACCTGATTATTTTGATGTTAATTTGAACTTGCACTTCTTCAATCATTATTAGCATTTCCCATGTCACAAAATCCTGGTTTTCCAGTTATTGTTCTTCTCTCATTTGGCCAGATATCTCAAGTAAGACTCATAATTACTGAATTTCACACTAAATTGTAGTGTCCAATCCAATATTTATGAATTTATGGAGTTGGGTTTTTCTTGAGGAGTGAGACCGAATTTTTTATGTTAACTAGCTTTAGAGCCCGTTCTTTGAACTGACAATTATATAGTGTTTGTTAAGCCGTTTTTTCAAGTGTTAATTTTATTGAGGGCTTGTGATTTTAGTTAGAGTATATGATTTATATGGAGGTGATCAATTTCTAAGTTGAACAAATATATAAATTATATGGTGAATTAATATTAAGTGTTAAAGAGGGAGATGAAGTAGTAGAGGTTGAATATGAATTAATGTAGGATGAGGAATATGAAGTGGAAGATGTGTTGAAGTTGTGAAATGCTTCGTATAACAAACAACAACACGAAAAATTGGAAATAAAAATTAAATTAAAAATTCCATGAATGAAAGAAGGAGGTGACATGTGTCATCTAACAAAAAAAAATCCATGGATGAAAGAATGATCGTGACACGTGTCATCTAATCATGTATGGTTATCCTTTTTAAATATTAGGTATAGATAGATTTGAACTTGCACTTCTTCAATCTATATTAGCATTTCCCATGTCATAAAATCCTGGTTTTCCAGTTATTGTTCATATCCTAATTTGGTCAGAAATCTCAAATTAACTCTTAATTACTTAATTTCACACTATAAATGTAGTGTTCAATCCAATATTTATGAATATATGGAGTGGGGTTTTTCATGAGGAGTGAGACCGGAATTTTTTGATGTTAATTTGAACTTGCACTTCTTCCATCATTAACATTTCCCATGTCATAAAATCCTGGGTTTCCATTTATTGTTCATATCTAATTTGGTCAGATATCTCAATTAAGACTCTTAATTACTGAATTTCACACTATGGTAAGTGTTTAATCCACTACTATGGATTTTTTTGATGTTAATTTGAACTTGCATTTCTTCAATCAGGACAGACAGTGTATAAATGGCATCAACTTTCGTAACCATGTCCGCTGTCGGGTCTTTGACATCTGTTGGAACCCAAATTGACAAGAAAAGTTTCATCTCATCACATAAATTGTCTTCTTTGAGTTGCATATCGTCGACTTCATTAAGAGGGAATCAAAGTTATGTAGTACCAAGGAAAAGGTATTCCTTAAGGATTAACGCGGCAACAAAACGATTGCATTTCAATAAAAATGGTGCTGCTATTAGGAAACTACAGGTTGGTATTTGGAGTATTGTTTGAATTGCTGGTATAATGATGGATTGATGGCAATTGTGTATTGGTTTAATTTCTGACATTGTTGATTTTTCGGTCTGATTTGAAATATCAGGCGGGTGTGAATAAGCTAGCAGATGTTGTTGGTGTTACTCTCGGTCCTAAAGGAAGGAATGTAGTTTTAGAGAGCAAGTATGGCTCTCCTAAAATCGTTAATGACGGTGTAACTGTGGCCAAGGAGGTATGAACTCTGAATAAACAAGCTCTTTTAGTGCTGAAATGCTACTGTGATTTTTACTTTTTCAGTTATGAAATGCTGTATTCGGCATTGCTGTTTAGGACTCTTTAACGTTAATCTGGATATATTATTTTCATGTCGGAGATGAGATTCAATAAGCTGATTCTGTTGACATCAATAAGCTGATTTTGCTGACATCAATATTCATGTTTAGAACTCTTTAATGTTACTCTAGTTTTGTTGACATCAATAAGCTGATTTTGTATGCAGATTGAACTTGAAGATCCTGTTGAAAACATTGGTGCTAGGCTTGTAAGAGAAGCTGCATCAAAAACTAATGATTTAGCTGGTGATGGGACTACTACATCAGTAGTCTTAGCGCAAGGTTTGATTAACGAAGGTGTTAAGGTGTGAGGATGCTACATATAATCATTGTATGCCTCTGAAAGTTGCATGTTATTTGGCATCGAACCACCTTCCTCACTGATAAGTGATTATATTTTTTTCAGATTGTGTTAGCTGGGGCTAATCCTATACAAATAGCCAAAGGGATTGAAAATACTGCAAAAGGTTTGATATCTGAGTTGAAGTTGATGTCCAAAGAGGTAAATTGTTTCCTGCTCCATTAATAGTTGTCAATTTGATGCTCGAGAGCTGAACACAACTACACAAGTCTGTTGCTGGTTTTTGCGATGAATTTTTTATGCATTTTACAGGTTGAAGACAAAGAACTTGCGGATGTTGCTGCTGTTAGTGCTGGAAACAACTATCAAATAGGAAATATGGTTGCCGATGCTCTAAGCAAAGTGGGGCGCAAGGGTGTAGTGACTCTCGAAGAAGGAGCAAGTGCTACAGACAGCTTATATGTTGTTGAAGGAATGCAATTTGACCGTGGCTATTTCTCACCGTACTTTGTCACTGATAGTGAGAAATTGATTGTTGAGTATGAAAATTGTAAGGTATAAATCTTGAAGTTTATTACTCTGTACCTATTTGTGACGAATATCTACTCAGGTAGGATGATTAATGTGTTGTTTTGCTATGTAGATCCTGATGGTTGACAAGAAGATTACAAATGCAAGAGAGCTTGTTAATGTCTTAGAAGATGCAATTAAAAACAACTACGCAATTTTGGTTATGGCGGAAGATATAGAGCAAGAACCTCTTGCAACCCTAGTTGTAAACAAACTCAGAGGATCTCTTAAGATTGCTGCAATGAAAGCACCTGGTTTTGGAGATCGGAGGCACCAATATCTTGACGATATTGCTGTCCTTACCGGAGGTATTGCCCGAATACACTAATTCTTAAATGGACCCGGTCCACACGAAATTTTTTGTGGACCATGCCTAAAAAAAAGTTAACAACTAGTTTCTAATTTATTTGACGTGTTTATTAGAATCATTATGAAAAAGTATAACTTTGTATCGTTGGTACATGGTGTGCTTGAATAATGTGATTATAAATCATGACACGATTCTCTTTTAAAAACATAGGGTTACTTTTATTCAAAAAATGGTTACTGTATCAAAGAAAAATTAGTGTTGAATTTATTATAGTCACTACGTGAAAAAACAATTTTTGCTTCGAATTTCCCTCATCTTTCAGTGAGCTAACTGATTAATCAACAGGAACTGTAATCAGAGATGAGGTTGGTTTGTCATTGGACCAAGCTGGTAAAGAGGTGTTGGGCCATGCTGCAAAAATTGTGCTCACCAAGGAAACAGCTACCATTGTTGGGGATGGAAGTACACAAGAAGCAGTTGCTATGAAAATTTCTCAGATTAAGAAGCAAATTGAGGTAGAATGCTTATTAAACTTCAGTTGTTAATTAGGTTGTTAAACTGTGGAGTTTTTTGAACCTGATGTATATATAACAATGGTTTTCAGAACGAAGACTCGGCTTATGAAAAAGGCAAACTAAATGAAAGAGTTGCTAAACTTACCAGTGGTGTTGCTGTTATTCAGGTAACTTTTCATGAGCTTGAAAATGTTTCAAAATTTTCTTCCACAAAAGACAGTTATTTTTTTTTTTTTGGGTAAATAAAAGATTATATTAATACCAAAAGAGAAGTTTAAGTACATATCACCAGTACACCATTCTTCCTAAACAAGGTACACAGATTTCAGAGCCCAAGTTCCCCCACCTTCTAGGAAGGGTTGAGAGCAGGATCCTCAAAAAAACAACTTAAACTACGCAAAGCAAATCTCTCATTACACCATTACAACGGCAAGCTACCTTAAAAATTATATTTCTAAAGACAGCACCTGGATTTTCACAGCTCCCAGTAAAAAAAAAAAATTTAAAAAAATTGTTTCTTTGAATCCAGATTGCGTACACAGCTTCTGAAAAACACATTCCGCGTAGTTGCTTGATGTGTTGTTTTTTCCTACAAGCTTTAGCAGCTTCTTGATAAAAAAGAAGTCCAAAAGACAGTTTTCCTAAAATCACTTATTCGGTTATTCCATGTTTGTTGATTATTCCCACAGGTTGGAGCACGAACTGAAACTGAGCTTAAAGAAAGGAAGCTGAGAGTAGAGGATGCACTTTGTGCAACAAAGGTATCCTCTTTTACTTCCTTGGATTTTATAACCATCCTATTAATTTGCTTAGGCGAGAACTGACTCAGAAACTTATAATCTTATTAGGCAGCGGTAGAGGAAGGTATAGTTGTAGGTGGAGGGTGCACGTTACTGCGCCTATCAACTAAAGTTGATGCCATAAAGGCAACTCTTGGAAATGCAGAGCAAAAGGTTCTCTCATTCAAATCCACCATTGTTGATCATAATAATGTCATTTTATCTCTGTCTTTTAAGATGAACTGATATTCACACAATTCATACAAATTCTCAGCTTGGAGCAGATATTGTCAAAAGAGCGCTTAGTTATCCACTGGATCTGATTGCCAAGAATGCAGGAGTTAATGGAGCTGTTGTAATAGAAAAGGTCAAAATACAAGGCATATTTGAGTTATTGTATAGAACATGATGGTGACAGTGGAATTGAGAAATCCTTCTAGTATTGGCTGATGCTTTTATAATTTTCAGGTGCTCTCTAATGATGACCCAAGATTTGGATACAATGCTGCAACAGGAAAATACGAGGATCTGATGGCTGCTGGAATCATCGATCCTGCTAAGGTTTTATTTTTATTATTTCGATTATAGTTTTCTTTTCCATTTCTGATGGAGCCAAAGATTCATTTGTTCTTTTGTCTTTGAGATGTAATCAAAATGGCTCTTAAAACTTTTTCGCTTCCTTTCCATGAAGTAGAAGATGGTTGTCCCGTTATTGTCCAGTTATCGCTTTTGGGTCAATTGGAAACCTCTCTGCAATTGCAGGGGTAAGGTTACGTTACTTACGTACGTCTGACCCCCTCCCCCCCTTACCCCGCTTGTTGTGGGAGCCTCTTTGAGGCAATAGGGTAATGATAATAATAAAAAAAAGTATATATATATATATATATATAATTATAGTTTTTTAAGCTTAATATAAGCACCGTGTGAGGATCCTCTTCATTTTTAAAAGAAATGCATGGTTTGTTTCTAAAATCAACGGTTGTGAATGCGTGAAGGGGGAAACTAGGGGGGTTTTGAGAATTCTGTTTTTTTTACTAGCTTAGGTGTCGTTATCTTAACTCTTAAGATAGGAAATAGATGAAAAGTAATGTATGGGTGTATGTTATCTTTCATTTCCAATGTCAAATGAGTAATTAAGGCCAAATTGGTTAATTTCTTTCTTTCTCTGCATTATTGTGTTGCAATTTACAGGTGGTAAGGTGTTGCTTGGAGCATGCTGCGTCTGTAGCAAAGACGTTCCTCACATCAGATGCCGTAGTTACTGAAATCCCAGAGCCTGAACTTGCACCTGCTGAAAACCCCATGGACAACTCTGGTACGTTTCTTTTTGTTTTCTTCTGTTTCCTGATTTCATTCATGTTTAATTAAGCTCATCTTTTCTAAACCATTTTTCTGTTACAGGTTTTGGGTATTAAGCTCTGTGTATACAGTTCTGAATACAATCTTCAACCATAATTGGTGAATAACCATCAAAGTTGCAGAACTGCATGTGTTTTGACAAGGATTGTTGAATATCAGGATCGGAATAAAAACACAATTCGAATGATGAGGAAATTTTGAGAAACAAGATGTTGTGTTTCTTGTTGGTGTTTGGTATTTTGTTGAGCAGTTTTGAGATGGCTAGTGGGAGTTTTGGTGTTATTTTGTTGAGCAGTTTTGAGATGTAGGCAGATGTAGGTGGTGATACCAGTGTGTGAAGCTAACTTATCCCAATTTTGAGTACAAAATTAACAATTACAGAGCCAATTTTGAAGTGATGAACTGATTAGAAGCTGCTCAAATAGACAAACTGTTTACTTTCTCAATTTTGTTTTGCCATGCAATTTTGTGATCAATATTTGGGCTGTGACAGGCTGGGATTTTACACAAAACTCGTGTCCAAACCCATTATTTTGGTGCGGGCTTTTTGGGCCGAAACATGTTCTTTCGGTGTTTTTTTGGGCTGGGTTTTGTTTTTTCGGGTTGTGTCGAGGTGGGTCTGTGGGTTGGGCTGTAGTTGTTCAGGTCGAGATTTTCATGTTCGCTGTCGTCATAAATTTTGAGTTTTCATTCTTTCGGAGTCAGTTTTCCATCTCTGTTGTCACTTTTCAAAATCAATACTATAACTTTATGAAACTCAAAACGACAAACACCAGCTACACCACCCACTCTGAGATATAATTGGTTGCGCGCAAATGTAGTGGACTTACTTTCATACTCAACCCCATATTATACCACCAAGCTAAGCCCCTTAGGGCCCTTACTATAGTCCACTAAACTTTAACTATTACAAAGTCAATCGGATCCTAAATTCGGACTAAGTGATTTCCTATAACAACAACGGGCCCTAACCCACCGCGGATTAACCGAGCTCAGGATATCAGGCTAGACTCTTTATGATGGCTAAGGGCTAGACCTGTCAACAATCGTCCCGACCCGAAAATCGACCCGAATCCGACCCGGAAATAATGGATCCTGGACAAGATTTTGTGACCTGTAACCCGATTTTATTCGAACCCGAGCAACCCGAAAAGTAATGGGTCAAACCCGACCGAATCCGTTTTGGACCGGCCGATTGAAAATCATTGTATTTACAGTAATAAAATGAGATCATGAGAAAATTTAAGCAATAATAAACACGTTGTTTTTACTATGTTGTGTGTAATAAGACTTTAATTTGAATTATGCGCCATTATATGGTTGAATTTGATTAAATATAAACTTATGTAGGAAAATTTGTTAATTTGTGCCCATATTTTGTATATTTATCATCTAAATTAATGAAAATATAATGCGCGTCTTAAAATCTCTCAGCCCGTTGGGCCGATCCGAACCCGAAAATTATGGGTCTTGAACAAGCATTTGTAAACCCGAACCCGAAAGTAACCGCCCCGATTCAACCCGAACCCGAAAATAATTTTTTACAACCCGACCAACCCGTTTGACAGGTCTACTAAGGGTCGTAAGGACTCCCCCTTCCCCCCCCCCCCCCCCCGAATGCCCCTGTTTGTGAACTTATACCTGACTGAAAGGTGTTCTTCTTTCCACTAGGTAAAGCTTAGCGTGTTGGGATAAACTCTCTGCCCGGTCTAGCTAACCAATAGCCATGTCCCCCGAAGCGAAAAATTCTATAGTGTAAAATTAGTTTCGGCCCTTCCTAAAATAGTAAAGTTACATAAATTTTATATTATATTGTTTAATTCTTCTAGTGGCCCACATGTTATGTACATAGTTAAATTATTCAAGATCTGTCATTGTTATCGCAAGCTTGATTCCGAGTGATTTATGATCAAGCTAGTTGTAGGAGCATTAGTTGATTTCGAGTAAGCAATTTACTATTGGGCCAGAAGGCCCAGAACCCGGCAACCTGGCGGTTAACTCAAACCGTGATAGTAGGGTAGACTCTTTGGGATTAGGTGAACGGTAAGGGGATCTCCATCATCAAAATGGCTATAACGGGATTTGAACTCCCAAATCTTTAGACTGGAAGGTGCTCTCCTTTCCACTAGGTCAAACTCAATTTGGTTCCGAATAAGCAGCTTATGATAGGAGAGATAATTGTTATGTTAGCTTGACCAAGCTTGTTTTTTTGCCTTGTTTTTTGGCTTTTGTTAACATTCATTAGCCATTGACATTTAATATAATTTATTACGCAAACCTTCATTATGGTGATCAAGATCAAATCATGATTTGATACCATATATAACAAATTAAGGTCTTAATCTTGTATTAAGTGACTTCAATTATTACTTGACCAATAGAAACATGCCTCATATGTGGTTAGTTAATGATCAAGTATTCAAGTACGTACAAATATGGAGGTGACTTCTAAAATGGCATCATTATAATGGCACTATACTATTTAGGAATCATACCGTACTAAAAATAAGTGGTTGTTATGTAAATTTAACTGTTTCGAATTTCTAATCAATGGCACTGTTACATTATACACGTCGTTTATTGCGGACTCATTCTACATTTAATCAATCAATATCAATTGAGGTTGGCATGAGTGGTTAAGGGCCTCTTGCTCCTTAACCAAGGTCTCGGGTTCGAGCCTTGGGAATGGAAAAAATCTCAACTGCGAGGGACGTTGCCCATCGAGGTACCCATGCAAACTCCCGCGGGAGATTAGTCCACTCGCCGAAGACGGTGGGAACTCTTCGTAGTAGAACCAAAAAAACATTTAATCAATCAATTAAGTAAATTATCAATGGTACTATATTTTGTTTGTTCTAATAATGGTCGTATGTAGCTATAATATACTTCCACTATTTTTTAATAATTGCACCGTTTGGGTTTTATCACTATTCACATGTTCTTATACAGTTATTTTTTGTGATTTATATATAAAGAAAAATATATTCATGTGAGATCTTGTTAGATTCGTCTCGAAATATACTTTCAAATTATCAAATTTTTATAATTTTTTCAAATGTACAATGAGAAATATTAGTGGTTAAAATAGTGCATTGGCAAGCGTGAAATCTCAAATGGTGCAATTAAAAAGAAATGGAAGAGGTATGTATTTTTATTGATCTTGTTCTTACATGATTAAGTATAGAAAAACATCATTTTTTTTTTCTTTTTGTTGATTTATTAAATAAATGTTGTTTGATAATGATCGAATTGAACATGTGTACTTCCTGCCCAAAAAACCAACAATATACTTCATCACTATCCACCTCAACAATATAGCCAAGTTTCAACGGTTATGATATATGCAGCCCTAGAGTGATACATATGAGTTTTAAATACAGGTTTAGCTATTGCTTATGTATGTGTTATTGTTGAAACTTCATCAAGACGCCTATTATTTGGTGATCTTGAATTGGTTTTCTTCACCTGGTTTGGGTCATGTGTGATAATAATAGCGTCAACTTATCTTTCATAACATGCAATGTATGATCGACACTAACAATACACGTACTAATAAAACCTCTATCTGTGGAGGAAGTATTATATTCAAGTATAAATCCATATCTGATATGTTTATACATAAACATATCACCTCACTAAACGACAAAATAGGCTAAAAACAAACGCTAAAGGACAAAATTAGATTTGTTTGGAAAATGGCATCCGTTTTTTATAAATGGCATATGTTTTTGAAAAATGGCATCTAATTCTTTGAAAAATGGCACATGTTTTAATGCTTGTCTTATCCCTATTTTGTCGTTTAGGTCGGTGATATGTTTTTGTAAAACATATCTAATATGGGGCACGCCGCCCACCTATATGTGTGTGAAACTTTGGTCTTTAAAAAATATCTCCTAGTAAACAATATCTACTAAAAAAAAGGGGCATGAACATTACCTCATTCTTATATTTGTAAATGACAAAAGTCACAAAACCAAAATTGTTCAATTATTTACATGGTATTTACTATTTGGAACAATACATCTAATATTTAGCTGTTGATGTGCAATGAAGTGTGTTCCCCTTAGATTCATGATGTCCGTACATGACTCTTTCAAACAATCACACAAAAAAAGTGGGGTTCTATATACTTACAAAATAATTGGTCATTTTCATCTTACAAGTCATTTTTGGACAATAATTTAAAGTAGGGCCATAATAACCATCATAAAACTAACTTTTTATTGACAAGAAACCACTCTTCTCATGAATCCTCACATAATAAATAAAGAGGCTAAACTAAAGTAAGGTCTTAAACAAGCCACATCAATATATAGTAACCTTGTCTCAAAGGGACACTTGCAATGGCCTAAGCTAGCTACCAATATTTGCTACTAATTTAACACATTGAGTTGAGCTTCCTAATTGTCATTTTCATATCAACATTAACATACCACCTAACTAACATTTATTATGGCCATGCACATATTATCAACCCTAGGCCCCTAGCTATAACTAAGCTAGAATTTTAATGTAACTCATTTGTGGTATATTCTAAACCATATTTTACATTAATCATCTACTACCTTGCTTAACTACACTCTACTACGTAGGGGTGTTCATCGGTCCAAACCCGAATCGGACCAGATCAATCCGGACCGGACCAAAGACCGAAATTTTGATAATTCAAGACCCGAAAATCGGACCGATTATGCTTGGAATGAACCCGGACCGGACCGGAAAAATCGGTCCAAAACCGGGACCGGGCCGGTTTGGACCGGTTATTTCTATATATTTTTTATTTTTTCTAAAAAATATGGTAAAAAAGTAAAAAATATATATATAAAAACCAATTGTTTAATGTTTTTTTTGTAAGCTAAAATAAAATATATCACAATATAGTAATATTTACAACATATTAAAGGAGAGAATCAAATTTTTTAATAGTTTATATTATATTTTATTAAGGAAAAATCAGTCCGGCCCAAAGACCGAAACTTGATATTTCTCGACCCGGAGACCGGACCGATTGCCTTCGATCCGGTCCGGTCCATTTTTTTGGTCCGGCCAATTTTTGCTCACCCCTACTACAACGTACGGAGTAATAGCTTACCCTTATTGCCTAATGATTTGTTAATTATTATAACTTGTGATAGTTTTGTTAATCACATTCAAGATTTACATTCCCCATTGCTCTCACGCACCAAAATTGTTTATAATGATCATGTTAGAGACATCTACTTGTCTAGTACTCCGTATATTTTATTATACATTTAGTGCGTATAAGTACCCCTTAAGTTTTTTTTTTGTTTTTAATAGGTAAGAAGAAGGGACCCTAACTGAACCAGCACCTAGCACAGGTTAACCAGCCCAACTCCGATCCGCAGGTCATCGCTTGAGCCACTCCCAAGCATTTCGCAGTTGATGGGGCTCGAACTTGTGACCTCCAAATCACAAGGTGAGTTTCCCGCCAACTCCACCAACTTATGTTGGTTAAGTTACAAGTACACCACCTCCAAGTCACAAGTACTCCTTAAGTTGTCATGTTAGTAATTATAAGTTATAAACATATGTATAACTACGGAGTACTATACAAAATGACGGTGGAGGGTTGCGGTGTTGCCTGATATGGATGAAGTGCCTATAATTCGCCTGAATATTTTAGAGAGTATTTTTTTAAAATAAAAAGTATATTACTGTACGTATAAAATAGGTGTGATATGGGACAATTTCTCATTTACCGCTTGCCTTCTGTGAAATAGCGAGTCTTGAGCAGAATTCGTGAAACTGTATCTATTTTTTTTTAGTAGGGACATGGAAAATACAAAGTACAAATGTGGGTGTCTGTATAAAATAAGATTCCAACTGAGATATATCGTACATAGATTCTCAGTGTTGACCATTATATTAAGACATCATCCTTAATTGTATGTACTTGTCAATATTAAAGATGGCTGTGGGCCGGGTCGGCCCGAAGCCCGGCCCGACCCGGCACGAAAAAAGCACGGCCCGGCACGAGCACGCAAAAAGTACGACCCGGCACGGGCACCAAGTCGTGGGCCGTGGGCCTTAATTTTTTGGAAAAAGCACGACAAGGCACGGCACGACTCGACCCGACACAGTAAAGCACGTTAAATTTAGTCAAATTAGCCTGAGGCACGACGGCCCGACCCGGCCCGGCACGAAAGCACGTGGGCTTGGGCCGAGCCTGGGCCTTATTTTTAACTTTTCGGCCCGGCCCGGCACAACGTGGGCCTGACGTGGGCCCGACACGGTTAGGCCCACGGCCCGTATGCTCGGCACGAAGCCAAGCCCGACCCGGCCCACAGTCATCTTTACTTGTGTTGTCATTGCTAACATACCTATTTAATTAAAGGGATTTAAGGAAAACCACGAATTTTGTAATGAGATTGTGTGCTGGCATATGTTTTTTGGGTGATTGCAGTTAGTCAATTTTATTATCGCATCAATGTGAGTTTGGACCGAACTAATTAATTTTAAAATTAATATCAAGGTCCAGTAATTTATGGTAATTTGGTATACAATCTAATAATCTACACTTTTCCCACGTCATATTCTTGCATATATCAAGGTGTATGATACGGAAACATGGAATATGCTCGAAGAGCTTGGGTTCGTTTATTACACCTTATTTTGACTTATTTTAAATAAAATAAATTCAGATATATTTAATAAAATTAAGTTAAATAAATAAAAAATTAGATAATTTAACACACAAATAACTTTGTATAAAATAAGTCCATACAATTTAATTTAAGTTAAAATGAGGTGAAATAATTATAGACTTAGATAAAGTATCCTTGATTCTCTCAGGAGAAAGATTTACAGAAAGTAATGGCAAATGGGCAATAGTGGAAATCGTAGAAGAAAGATTCCATTGATGTTTTTGTTTTTTGGCAGAAGGATAATAAATTAAACAAAATTATTCCCTTTTTCATTTCCCAATTTGTTTCTCCCTCCGCTTCTAAATAAGTGTCTCATTTGATGAAAAATACGGATACTAAGAAATGCGAAAAGTGTAATTTATGTGTAATTTATGATAAGTGTCTGAATAAAATTTTGCGTTATTTACATACTCTATTTTAACTATTTTAAGAAATCAGGTCATATAGGTTCTTTTTGTTAATATACTAAGTATATTTTGTAAATATCACTTTGTTGTAACTTTTTTATTTGATAATTCATAAAATAATGTTTAAAGTTAATTTATGTGTTGGTAAGCTTGGAATTAAATATCAACTAATATGAAGTATCGTTTTTTTCCTAAACTTATTTGAATTTATTTGAATTTATTGGGTTATATTGATTGAAACTTGTGGAACGAAGTTAACGTGATTGAAACTTAGTGGATCTTGTTAGACTTGATTGACACTTATTAGACTTGATTCCAAGATAGTAAACTTAAGAGGCAAACTTATAATTAAACCTGATGAGGTTTAATTGTAAATTATATGAACTTATTAGAATTTATATGACTCGGAACTTGTTTTTTAAAAGGTGAAGGAAACACATCCTTTATAAATACATTGTTCACATATATAGTCTTCAATAATGTAGGATGATTTTTGTTGCATTCTCTTAAAAGTTAAAATTTATTGTCACCTCAATCAAAAAACTTAATTAAATAATTATGGTTAGGTATGTGTTTTACATATAGGGACAAGAATTGTTTATTAATTCCATTATTATTTATTCCCAATTGGTTAAAGAAAAAGTATGTAAGAGTAATATTTGACTTTGTACTTCCTTATGAATGAAAGATGAATAAGTTAAAGTCTATTTTTATTATTACATCATTGAGATTATGAAGATTCTCTCTCACGTTAATGATAGTGCTTATTTTGCACTCGCATCACAATTATTAATCAATACTCCGTATAATAACAGGATTAACGAAGCCTACTTATATTATTGATATTTCCCTATTGGTAAGTGTAACACCCGGCCCCTAAGTCCCTAACATTATCCTCAATCAAGGATAGTTACTAAAGTTGCGTTCTATTTACCTTATTTTCATTTATTTTTCCTGAATTTATTTTATACTACCTCCGTTTTAAAAAGATTTTTACAGTTAGGCTGCGTTCTATTCACCTGATTTCTACTTATTTTTCCTGAACTTATATTATCTGAACTTATCTGAACTTAACTGAACTTATCTGAACTTATTATAACTTATCAAAACTTATTTTAGTTATAAATTGTACTTGGTCAACCCTTATTTTTCCTAAACTTATCTTATCTGAACTTAACTGAACTTATCTGAATTTATCTAAACTTATTTTTCCTGAAATAAGTGGAAATAAGGTGAACAGAACAGGGCCTTACTATTTGCACGGACTCCAGTGCAATGTTTGACCGTTAAAATATTCAATTTCGTATGGCAAAAAATTATAAAAAATTAATATTTATAAAATACATTTTGAGATGAATCTAACAAAATATCTCATGATAATTTTTGATATATATAATAGTGAGAATTTATTGTCAAAGTTTTGATTTTTAGACACATTTTTCAAAGCGTAAAGATCTTTTTGAAACGGAGGTAGTATGAACTTATCTATAATTTAATTTAACTTATCAAAACTTATTTTAGTTATAAATTGTATTTGGCAAACCCTTGTTTTTCCTGAAGTTATCTTATATGAACTTATCTAGACTTATTTTTCCCTGAAATAAATGAAAATAAGGTGAACATAACAAGTCCATTTATAATTGGCTCTAACGAGAGTAACAAAATTGCTCGATTCTTAGGTATACCATACACTAGTGATTACACAACCGGAATTCGAGAATCAAGTTAATCTTACGGGATGTTTGGCTATTAGGGGGCGTTTGGTTGGGGGTATTCAGTAAAGGGAAAGGGAATGAACAAGAATGAATCCCTTTGTTATTGTTTGTTGTGCCATTTCTATCATTCCCTTTACCTCCCTCATTACCCCAAAATCCTCTATGTTGATACCTTACCCCCCCCCCCCCCCATGGTATTTCCATTTCCTTTCCCCCCATCACCAACACATAACCAGACCCGCCAACTCCTCGTCAGCACCGCCTATACGACTACCCTACTAGCACCACCAACGTTTTCAGAACCTCCACCACGACCACCCAACCAACACATACATCGCTGCCTTACCACCACCACCCCCACCCACGAAACCATATCTTGCCCACTTGAACCCATCCCCAGCCACCAGCGATGCCAGCCCCAAAAACGACATCCATCACCAAAAACCTAACCTGACCATTCGAAACCCCAACGAAACCCACCAGAAAAAGACACAGTCACGAAATTCCGGCCACACACCATTCGAAAACCACCTCCATAAACCCTCAAATCCCAGAATTTTGAAAGTATTTTACCTTGGAAATACATCTCTTGTCATGATTATGATTTTAGATGGTCACATTCGAACATGAAAACCCTAGATCTAGAGTTTTCAAGGTCGAATTTGACCTTTAAAACCTTAAACTTGAATTTAATGGTGGTGGTGAGACCTAGAGAAGAAGAGTGAGAACAGAGATGGCCGGCAGCGAAAAGGGGGGTGGGTGGATTTGCGGCGGAGAAATTAAGGTGTAGCGGCGGCGAAGGCGGAGAAATTACGATGGAGCGGTGGCGGAATCAGGGGTAGCGGCGGCGAAATCAGGGGGAGCAACGGCGGAATCATGGGGAACGGCGGAGGAGGTCCATGGATGGCAGAGTGTGGTGTAGTTAAGGAGAGAGAAGGAAGAAATAAAAATCACAATTTTACCCAAACAACACACTTTATCAAAGGGATTTCCATTCTTTTCCACCTCATTCCCTTTGTTGATTCCATTCCCTTTATCCCATTCGAACCAAACGCCCCCTTAGAGTTTAGGGGGGGAAAGGGTTTTTTGAGGTAAATTAGAGCGCTTATTGAAGAAAAGGGTTTATTGAGGTACACCATACACTAGTGTTACCTTGTCCGAAAATGATCCATACGACTAATTTGTCATAGACCTGATCAAAAGTCGGCCGGGTTCGGGACGGGCCAAGGGCATAAAAATATGCTTGTTGTGTCGGGTCGGGCCAAATTTTTGCGCCTCAAAATCAGCTATAAATATCGAGATTTTAGAGTCATTCAGTCTGGGCCAAATTTATAACTAAAAATGTTGTTTTACGTTGTCCAAAGGCCACAATTTTTTAAAAAGTCCGGATCAGACTAGGTCGGGCCCGGAAACCGGGCCAAAATTTTCTGCACAAAACCCGGAGACTTTCTGGCCGGACCGAGCCCATGTTAATCAGCTCAGTTTGTCTTTGTCACCTCTGCTCTAAAAACAGCCGGTGAATAATCTGATTTATTTCATACTCCGATATTTACTTTGAGTTGAAGAATATGTTTGGTGGTAATTGTTTGGTCAAAATCCCTGTTTTACTGTTTACTTCCCTTCCTGTCTGGCTGTCTGGCATATTTATCAGTTTTGCCAGAACACTCTTTTAATAAAAATAAAAAATAAAAAATAAAAAATAAAAAATAAAAAATAAAAAATAAAAAATAAAAAATAAAAAATAAAAAATAAAAAATAAAAAAAAGAGAAGACTGCGCAAAAGAATAGAAGCAGTAAAAAGGATAAATAGAGGGCAAAAAAGACAATAAGAGAAAGACTATTACCAAAACGAGTAAAAGTCGTTATCATATCCTCTTAAATGCTTTGCTGTCTCCTTAAAGCTATGCTATGCTGAATTGCTAATCCCCCATTTCCTTTTTTTTAGTGTTAACATCACTACCCCAACGGCTCCTACTAATCTACTGCTCACACAGGTCCTGACAGTTTTTTACGCTTTGGAATATGTGTCTAAAAATATGAAAATTTAACACTATTATATTGCCTCCGTTTTATAATGTTCTTTACGGTTACTATTTGCACAAATATTAAGACAACAAGGAAATAATGGGTAAAAAGACGGGTGAATGTAATAAAATATGGATAAAGTAAGTAAAGGAGTGTACAAATGTGGGTGGATGTAAGGAAAAATGAATAAAATAAGAGAAATTGAGTGAAAAGTGATAAATGTTGTATAGTAAGAGGAGTAGGATAGTAAAGTTTAATGTCCAAAGTTAGAATAAAGCATAAGTGTAAACAACTTTCAGGAACAGATTTAAACGGGACGGAGGTAGTAGTACTAATTCTCACTATTATATACATAAAAAATTATCATGTAAGATGTTATTAGATTTTCTACTTTCAAAATATCAATTTTTTATAACTTTTTCAAATACGAAACTAGATATATTAGTAGTTAAATATTACATTGGGATCCGTACAAACAATGAGTGTAAAGAACTTTAAAAAATAGATCGAGGTAATACATTATTGCTACTAATCATTTTGGACGACCGTTTTAAGGCCAGATTAAGGGTTAAGGCAAAATTATCATAATATTAGCCATATTGGAAAGTTTAGTAAAAATGCACATAGTTGTTACTTGTTACGTGTTAGTTGCTAATGCATTTGTTAGTATACTATGTTATCTCAAGATGCAAATCTAAGAAAGGATATCCATCATTTCTTGGATATGCTTTGGATATGTCTCTCACTTTGACTGATCAAATACGTAAATATTTACTTCAATATTAGTGTATTTTGTTTAGTAAATTTGATAATTAGCTTGGGAGTAATAAAGTTAACACAAATTCTTGTTTACAAGGGTTGTACAATAAATATTGTACACCAGAGTAAAAGTTAACTCAAAATGTTTAAAAGTTAAGCTTATATATGTAGAAGTTATCCATTTTTTAGTGATAATTTTTTTCATTTTAATAAAACTTATTTCTTCAAAATCATTAATAATGTATAAAATTAATCATTTAACTATTTAAAATGTTTATCTATCAACGTTTTTTTTACTAATATAAAAGTTAATCAAAACTAGGTTAAAATTACAAAAAATGGATAAAAATTATTTTGGTGTACAATTATTGTGCACCTAGTGCGCACAAGACTTTTGTAAATTTAATCAATAGCATCTCTTTCGGTGTTTATTAATACTCCCGGCCTCGTTCATTTGATCCAAAAATCTCTCAGAAAAAACAGTAAAATAAAACGAGTAAAGTGAGACGAAAGGAGTATGATATTCATATCGGTAGTCCACTGTTGTTTTCAATTGATTATTTTATTTCATAAAGACGTAATGATTACGCAATACATTGATTCAACAATCCCTTTAATTATGCAATTGATTATAATTCCTAAAATAATTAAATATTCGTACTCCTAAATTTCAACAATTCTACTTAACTTAAAGATATTGTTAACCTTTTGTTGTTGTCATGGGTACTCCTATTTTGATTTGTCCCATTTTGATTTGTATTCGTATTTTTTATTAATCACATTTTGTTTTTATTTACAACTAATAAATCCTTTAATTACTTATACATTGAAGTTATTTCACATTTTATTGGTTATTGACCATTTGTTGTGACGGATAGAGTATTGTTTTCGGTCCATTTAACTCAACAATAGAACAATAACATCCACAAATGTGGCCCTAATTAGCTATGATTATCTAATTGCGACAAACTGATAGCTTACGAATTTAAAACAACTACCTCGTTTATGTGCACTCTTTTTCGAGGGCGTTAAAATCGCAGCCAGGCATGTATTATGAAATACATGCCATGGGCTTGTTTGTAATTTCCCAGCCATTTTGAAATTGTTGAATAGTCAACCCCGTTTGCCAACTTGGATCCCGTTACTGAGGTGTGTTTGCCAACGTGCCATCAATAATCATTAAAATGAATACCATATAGAAAAATTGAGTACCAATTTTGTAATATGAATACCATTTTAAAATATTTAGCACCATTTTTGTGACATTAATACCACTTTATAAAATTTAGTACAAAACGAGTACCATTTAAGGAAAATGAATTTCATTTAAAAAAAGTTTAGTACCATTTTTGTAATACCAATACCATTTTTGTAATACCAATACCAACTCATCAATGCCAAATCACCACCCCGTTTTACAAATTTACAATTCCGTTATACATTTCCCCCCAAAAATATTTAACATTTACATTTACCTTTTTATTTGGGGTTGGCATGTTTTTGCAAATACATGCCAGGCATGTATTTGGACTTTCTCCTCTTTTTCGGGGTAGGTGTGAAGAAAAAGTGAGGGAATAGGTATTTAGACGATGTTTATTTCTTTGGATGAATGACCAATAAGGGCAATTTTAAGAATACATTCATACAGTGTAATGTATTAGCGATTTAGAGTACACGTACAAGTCATTTTTACAACATACGTAAAATATTTAAAAATTTAATTTATTGCGTTATATGGAGTACTCTGTAATTTTGTATTGCTTATGTTTATTGAAGTAATTTTTCTACCGTGTGCACATTTCCTAAATGTGTATGAAAATCCACAATTTAGAAGGTGGACCATGGTGCACATAGAGCATAGTGCACCTTAAGAACACTAGTATATAATTGAAAGAACATCTAGTTACGAGAAAAGAACATGGGTATTTTTTTATTTAGGTTTTTAATAAATAGTAAAATAACATATTATTTTTATAAGAAAAAAGTAAAATATTATATCGCATGTTCTTTTGTCGTAGTGTCATGTTCTTTTGCTTATGCAAATATGTTCTTTTGATGCACCATGCTCTATGTGCACCACACGGATTCATAAAAATCCCCTACTTTTCTCATGCATACAACTATACAAGTCTTGGTAAATTCAAGTTAATGTAGTATGGATTACTATTAAAATAATGTAGTATTATCAAACATGTGATCTATGATTCTACATTCCACTCCACAAATTTGATTTTAGTTGAACCTTTTTTTTTGGGCAATTTCTATTTATCTTTTGACATGGGATGATATTTTTTTGGCAATTTAGTTGAACATTAAATGAACACATAACTAGTCAACTCAACAATTGGACCTAAATTTAGGTGGAAACTTATACTTTGAGTCTATGACACATATTAAAGAACAACACAAGAAATTAAATTATTTTTTGTAAAAAAAAACTCAGCTTTCATTTGGACATTTGCATGGATATTTCACACAAAAAAAATATATCAACACACATTTATCCTAGTATATTTATACAAACTATCAAATAAAACTTTAAAAAAAAAAAAAAAAAAAAAAAAAAAAGAAACTAACATTTGTTTTTGGTATTAACAGGAAGAAAATTCCAGTCTCTCAAAAAGAGAACAACATTTTTTTTTTTTCAATTAAATCAGTAATATGTATATCCTACCCCGTAATCAGCCAATGAAATGTCAGCCGTCGATTCATACAGGAAGTCACGCAACATCATCTCGTCCGTCCAAACCGATGAGTAAGCCCACTCCTCCACCGAGTCAACCAACACTAACTCACTCATCGACTCGGCCGAGTCAGCACCCTCGTCCTCCAGACTCGGAAGCTCAACTATCTGACTTAGCTCCTCCTCAGGCCCATTAACCTCCGACGACGAAGACGAAACCGCAGGCGACTGAGACGGCGACGGGGAAACCATCGCGGCGGCCAACGCAGCAGCAGCCTGAACATCACGGGGAGAATTCGACGCCGGTCGAGGCAGCGACTTAGCCAGTTCAGGGAAGTTAAGAATCGCCGAGTTACCCTTAATACAAAGCGCCGCCACATCATGCGCACGCGCCGCCATCTCTGGTGTATTAAAAGTACCGAGCCATATTCGAGACTTCTTCCTTGGCTCCCGAATTTCGGACACCCATTTTCCCCAAGCCCTCATTCTCACTCCTCTGTAAACTGGGTCTTTGCTGTTCTCTCTCTTCCGCTTGTTGTTGGGTAACCCAGAAGGGGTTTGAGAAGATGAAGTTGATGTAGTATCATTTTGGGAGGTCTCAGGCTCTGTTCTTTCATGGCCGTCTGCCATTGATGTTAGCTTTAGAGAGTGTTCAGTAGGGTTAAGTGTTAAGTGCGTTGCAGAGAAGGTGTTTGATGAAATGTCTGAATGAAGGAGGAATTACAGAGAGAGAACAATGTGGAAGGTTGAGGAGGTGGAGTATATAAAGCAGGGGAAGCTGTTAAGAGAGTGATGAGGAGAGAGGAGAGGAGAGAGAGTGTGAGAAGTAAAATTACTAATTAGGGCAGCCTAAATTAGGTGGAGAATTTTTTAAGATAATAAAACGCGCTCCTTCCCCGATAGGGTAACGTCTCGTCGTCTCATCGAGTCTGTATCCTCTAGAGTTTTAATAAAACTTTACTCCCTTGGTATTTATTTAAGGGATACACTTGCATTTTTCAGCCGTATTTATTTAAGAGATACATTTGCCATCTTTAGTAACTTATCAACTCCACCATCTAATTAAATAATACATCTAAATATCTAATATATCCTATCACCCACCATCCTATTAAACAAATAATTTCATAAACCCACCCCACCCTCACCCACCAAAATGACATGGTCCCCACATGTTTAATTATTAAAATATCTATTCAACCCCACTTGCTTTATTATTTTATTTCATTTAATTATTCTTCTTAATACCCGTGCCCGGCCAAGTGTATCTCTTAAAAAAATACGGAGGGAGTACAAGGTATAGTTTTATCTAAACCATACATTTTAAAATCAATGGCTCATATTGATCAGAAAAATATGAAAACTTTTGGAAAGATAATATATGAACCATTGATTTTTCATTCAATGGTTGATATGCTCAAACTCTACCTTGTAGAGTTATTTTAGAACTCTAGAGGATCCAAAACCTGTCTCTGGACTCGACAAAACTGACTCGACTTAAAATATGTAATTTAAATATGAACTTGAATATTTGATTTAAACCTGAATCAAAATTGACTTAATCTTAACCAGCTTGAATACAAACAAATTTTTTTTGTGTAAGATCGTTTAACGGTTAGACCACTTTTTCGATACTAACTAAACTAATGAAAAATAACTAAAAGTAATAAAATCATAACTACAGAGTAATTGAATAATAAAATAGTTAAGGTATAAAGACAAATAGTTAAATTTGTGAGTCGAATAGTTATTATTTTTTAACAAACTTATTATTAACTAAAATTCCTAAAATTTTAACTAATTGATCCCATTGGTTAACTAATCAGTTTCATTATTTAACTAATTGGTTCGGTTGCATAACTAATTGGTTTCGTTGCTTAACTAATTAAATTTCAGACTTAAGTTATTGGTTTCAGTGGTTAACTAATTAGTTAAAGTGCATAATAAATTGGTTCCAGTGCATAAAAGTGGTCTAAACGTTAGGTCGTCTTTCCTATTTACTCATTTAACACTTCTTTTCTCACAGTTTGGGTTAGACCGGATCAAACGATGGGCAGGGCTAGGCCACACGAAAAATTATACCCATTGTGTCGGGTTGGGCCAAATACGCCGAATTTTTCTACGCAAAAGTTGCTATTTCAGACCAAGAAAAGCGATTTTCAGGTCCTTTTTACGTATGACCAATTTTATAACAAAAATTCAAGTTGCTCAAAGCCACTATAAAAGTAAAATTAAATCGATCGGCTCAGGCCTGAAAACAAGTCTAAAAGTTCTATCCAAAATCTATTATTTCGGGTTAGGCACAATATGATCGGGTCTAATT
This sequence comes from Spinacia oleracea, assembly GCF_020520425.1. Taxonomy (NCBI): domain Eukaryota; kingdom Viridiplantae; phylum Streptophyta; class Magnoliopsida; order Caryophyllales; family Amaranthaceae; genus Spinacia; species Spinacia oleracea. The sequence goes on from NC_079490.1 coordinate 185,855,297, forward strand.
TGGATATGGCCGGCGTAGGCCGTAGGGAGAAGGATAGAGGGGCAAACTAGACTTTCCCAATGTGTGTTGCAAAGTTGTTTCACGAGGTTTATTGACTTATGAGTTATGATCCTTCAAAAAAAAAGGTTTATTGACGTATGAACAATTTCAGCAATAAACTAGGTAACATGTGTAATTAATACTCCCCAATTTGTCTTGATCTAGAAAATTAGTTGATCGAAGTAAGTCATAACTATTGGAAAAATCATAGCATGACATGTCTTTGTAATAGATTAACTATTAAAATAACCATGGCATAATAGTATAATACTCCTTATAGCATTAATTATAAGTAAAATACTTAAAGAAATGTTTACTGATTACCTATTCTATTTCGTACTCAATATATGTTTTTTTGTGCATATGAGAATTTAAAATTCAATAAAAAGAATACAAAACAAACTTTAAATTCAACATTTTGATTTGAATTATACGTCATTTTATGGTTGAATTTAACTAAATAAACTTGTGTATGAAATTTTGTTAATTTATGCGCATATTTTTTTTATATTTATTTACACAAATTAATGAAAATATAATACGCGTTTTAGAATCTCTAGCTCAACCCGTTGGCTCGAACCGAACCCGAAATTTTTAGGTTTTAAACAATCATTTATAAACCCGAACTCGAAAGTGACCGACCTGAATTAACCCAACCCGAAGAGCCGAAGGTAAATTTTTATTTTTTTAATTAATAACCACACCCGGTTGACCCATTTTACAGGTCTACCTATCAGTCTATTTACCCTTAACATCCTCATCTACAATTCTATGTACTAATAGTTATTCTTAATTTCAACTAAAGCAAAACTCAATTCTTTTCAAACTAGGTATCCACAATTAACTAATCTACAATTCGATGTACTAATAGTTGTTCTTAATTTCAACTAAAGCAAAACTCAATTCTTTTCAAACTACGTAACCACAATTAACTAATAAGATTTCTCATCGATACTTAACCTAAATTCGCTTATCCCATGTCGAATTCGGCTCAAGTTAACTAACGCGATAGAGGGTCATAAATAGGACTCTATAGCATGGTACAGTGGGCAATGGCGGATCTTAGTTTGGGTTGGGGTGGACCTGACCCCCCAGTCGGAAATTGTACAGCGTATTTTTAGTTACAACCCCTAAAATTTCTGTATAGTTGTATAATTACATACTCCATCCGTCCCAGATTAGTTGTTACACTTTCTTTTTTCGTGCGTCCCAGGTTAGTTGTTACACTTCTAAATTAGGAATGACCCCACAATTATTATATTGTCTCTCTTTTCCCACTAAATCTTTTTTTGTCCCCACACCCTCTCTCATTCAATTTAAAAAATACCCTACTAACTCCTATCACATCTACTTTTTCAATAAAATAATAATTGATAACCACACTACTATTTATCGCATTAAACCGTGTGCCCAAAAAAGTGTAATAACTATTCTGAGACAGAGGGAATAGACTCTACCGTAGTACGCAACTACGCACACGTACGTCTCCATCGATTAGTCCGTTAGGTCTTCTTACAATATTGATTTTGTCCGTTACTTTTACACTCATTTTGCCATCAATAAAAGCTCATTTTTACCACCTTTTTCTAACCTTATAGGAGTGTCATCCTTTTACCCTTTATAATCCATATTTTCTACTTTTCCTTGTCCCTTTTTATTCATTTTTCCGTCTTTTCTATTGGCCTCTTCATAATCGGTGGCGAAATCACACTAGATCATGACTGGAAAGTCGGTATTTCTTTTCTATTGGCCTCTTCATAATCGATGGCGAAATTACACTGGATCATGAATGGACACCCGATATTTCAAATAAAAACAAATTTTATTTAAACTTGTTGTTCTTACCAGTTTTCCTTTGCCTTACTCTACTCCCTCCATTTTCCCCCCAATTGCATCACTTTAACTTTGTCACTATTTATATATCAAATTTGACTTTTTTTAACCCAGTATATAATAATGAAATATTATCATGTAAAATGTTGTTGAATTAGTCACAATACATACTCCATATTTTCATAATATCAACTTTTTATAATTTGTACAAATAGATCGGTCCAAATAATGCACTGGCATTCTTATATTTTCATAATGTCAAATGATGCACTGGCATTCTGCCAAATGTATCGGTCCAAGTGATACAATTAAAAACAAGAAGGGATTAACATTTTACTAATTGACGACACCTCAACTTTAAAATTCCTGACTCCATATATTGTTTCTATTGTTCTAGATATTTTGCTATGTTTCCAATCCTACCGTTGGAATGTTTGGACTATTTCTAATTACACAACACGAGGTTGGTACGTATTGTTGAATTATTTGTCATGGTTAGGCACCAACATATATAATTCTATTTTATTTTAGTATGTCCATTTTGTCATAGCATTAAGATATTTTGCTCAAAACTTGAACTGTAATATGTTTGATTTCCTTTGAAATTAATTCAATTCAACTATTTGGACTTGTATTTTAACACCAATTTTGCAAGAGAAGTGTGTTCGGCCTTTTCTTGACAATATAGTTTAGCCTAATATTCCGTAATAATTAATAAAAATAATACTAATATGAATTGCTATTTCAAAGAGCTAATAAAATTGACTTGTGTCCTTACTCCTTAATTAATGGAGTTGAGATAGGAATTTGATAGCAACGTGAACTAAACGTTTTGGATCCTTTGGAAATGTGTGTTCATATTATATTATACCTCAAAATCTTATAATTAACTAGTTTAGGGCCCGTGCAACGCACGGTTACTACTAAAATAATTTATTATTTTAATAGTAACTAAAAGACTTGTGATATTTGGAAAACATGAAAGTAAAAAGGATATATGAAAAAGTGTAAATTCAAAGTTGTGTAAAAAAATATATTCAAATGAACTAATTAAATTTGCATATTACTATACAAAGTTAAAAATTATAGTCGTTTACTTGTATGTAGAACGATCTAACAACGTTAACCAAACCCGAATGACTCAAGACTAATTTTCGAAAAGACCCGAGCATAACCGAGTTAGTCAAATACAACATATTTTGAATTGAGTAAAATCTTGATAAATAAACTTATATATTAGTCTACTTACCATGTATTATTTTTTTAATTAACATTCTTACTTACCAGTTACCATGTATTATATTATTAATAGTAGACTAACATTAGAAGTTCATTTATCAATATTTTTTATATTTCTTATCAGATTATAAAGTTATACTAATACATAAATAAAATTATATCATAAAGGAAAAAATAATATTGATTTAGCTTTCCTCCAATAGTATATTATGCAGTACACATCTATGGTAATTAAAATATATTTTTATCTTAGTTTCCTAAAAAAACGTAATGTAATTTACTAATTTTAAAGTACAAAAATAAAAAAATATTTTGGCGGGAAAAAATCGCACCAGGAGATGACACGTGTCATTCCTGGTGTCTCTTTTAGTATATAGTAATACTACCTCCGTTTCATAAAATTCTTTACAGTTACTATTTGCACGGTCTACAATGCAATATTTAACTACTAATATATTCAATTTCGTATGTGAGAAAATTATAAAAAGTTGATATGCTCACAATGAATAACGAGACCAATCTAACAAGATCTTACATGTAATATTTTGATGTATATAATAGTGAGAATTTACGGTCAAAGTTTTCATATTTTGGACACATTTTCCAAAGCGTAAAGAACTTTCTGAAACGGAGGTAGTAGATTATAAGATATATTGTCGTAAAGTCCAACTTTTTTTTATGGAGTACCTATTTAAATTTCTCTTTTATCTTCACAAAAAGAAAATGAGTTGCAAAACTCGTTTGTTAAATCTCGTTCAATTTAGATCCCGAGCTCGAAATACAAAAGAGCAAGTTCAAGTCGAGCCCGAACAAATATTTTGTTAAACAAGTTTAGCTCGATTAAAAAGAAACCGTTCAAGCTCGAACATCCTCGAACACTAACATTTCTTAACAAGATTAATTACCTCAATACCATTAATTGTCGGCTCGACTCGGCTCAATTGTAGCCCTACACGGAATACATTTTATCAACATAACTATCGTCTTCCGCATTCCAGTCGAAACTCATATAGTTCAACATTTAATAACTTATACCCCTAACAAGCTAGGAAATCAATTTAAGATTAAATGACCTACCAAGCCAAATTCCATTTCTATTAACTCAACCCAAATTAGCGAGCTAGGCAATTTGAGAAGAGGGAGGGGAAGATAAGCGGATCCCTATCCCCAAAGTATCTTTGTTAAGATTGAACCGTAAACCTTTCCACCAAGCCAAATTTAACTTCGTACTAAATTAGAATAGGTCGGGTCAGGCTAGAGTCGTGGGCACAACAGATACCTATCTAGCTCCCAACCCAATAAGTTATTGGGAAATACGATATACTCCACCAATTTCGTGCGAGTCAGGTAAAAGACGATCAATTTATGATGGAACAAAAGGGGGTCGATGGTAAAAGTGAGCACATGTGAGTACACATGACCTTGTAACCTTTAATTTACAAATTTATTGGGCTATCATTGGATTACTGTGACCCGCGTATTGAACCTGTCCAATAAAACACTGCTTATTATAAATCTTGTCTAATAAAAGTCCTTTTACCAAAAAAAATCTTAATCCTATACCTTAATGACCACTCGATCGTTCGCTAATGTTGGTGTACATAAACTACACCATGACAAAATCAATAGAGTCGAGAATCACATTACTTAAATTTTAATACTATATTTTTAAAAAGTTATTTCAATCTTAATATTAAATCACTAAAGCTTGACTTTCAATAGAAATTAGAACATGAAATAATATGTTAAAATAGAGGGACAATTTATCATGTAATTGTGCATGTGCTTCATACTTCCGGTATTTTTTAACTTTTACCGGAACACACATGGTAAGCCGATAAATGATATAGTCGGACTTGATTTTTAGTTATCTTGCCATCGACCCCCTAGTTTAAAAAATTCAATACACATTAATTAGCCGATAAATGATTTTTAGCTAAGCTAGTTGATATTTACTAAGTTGACCATACTACTTCCTCCGTTTCTTTTTGTTTTTTACATTTGATATTTCGCACGCATTTTAACGGCTAATTAATGTGTATTGAATTTTTTTTAATTTTTTTTAATTTAAACAAGCCAAATTACGTTTATTTATAATGTTTTCACTTTTATCAAAATTCTGATATTGGGAAAATGAGAAAAAATTAATTTCCCAATGAAAAAGTGTGACAAATTAAGTGACTCAATGTATTTAATTGGTTAAAATAATCATTGAACACAAATTTTGATAGAAGATTAAAATATTAATGTGATAATATAAAAGTGAATGTAAAAAACATTTTACGATATGTCTTAGCTTCGAATCTCTCGCCTGTACTTGTAATATATATTGCCCTTGTGACTCATACGCACCCAAAAAAAACTGGGATAAATAATAGAAAGCCGATTAATTAGTAGACAAACTTCCTTTTGGACGGAAATTAAAGGACAAACTTCGAAAATTAAAGAGAAGATTGACAACAAAAATAATAAAAAAGAAGAAGTTGGAGAAGTCATTTTCCTTCTTTAATGGGAAATTGGAATATCCTTTTTTTAGGCTTTTAGTAACTTTTTTCCACAATAATATTTTTCTCCCTTTCGGGTCACATGATTTGTGCCAAGAGATGAGTTGTTGTAAGCACTAAGCAGCCCAAATATGAGACAAATTATAAAGGGCCCTATGAAGATTGGTAAACATATGAAATATATGAATATGGCCTAGTTTATATATTTCTGGTAAAAAAAATAAAAACTCACATAAAATAAAGTTACATATTACTATCTCTGGTTTATATATATATATATATATATATATATATATATATAGAATATAATTTTTTATATTCACCTTCAACTTTTATGTATTCACTAGTTTTTACCCCGTGCGATATATATATATAATTTTTTATATTCACCTTCAACTTTTATGTATTAACTAGTTTTTACCCCGTGCGATGCACGAGTTTCTTAATTTAAACATTCTGGTACATCATTTATTTATGTAATATAAAGTAGGATACGCAAATTTTGAAGTAATAATTAAAACGTGAAGCATTTGTAGTATTAAGAAATTATATTTGGAGTGTAAAACAAATAAAATTATTTTTGAAATAAAATGAATATCTAATTAATTAAGGAGAAGATTGAAAAGGATGAATATAAATGATGATTTAACAAAAAATAAAATAATATAAAATAGATGACACGTGGCAGAGATGACACGTGGCATCACTTCATGCAAACATTGTGTTTTAAAATATTAGAATAGATAAGGTCTTTATATAATGATTAAGACTTATGGTCAGTATCCAATAGGTCATAAGTTCGAATCCGCTTCATCCTGACAGAGAAAGGATGGTTGCGTCATAAAATAAAGTTCTAAAGATTAGCGCTTGCTTTTCTTGATATTTTCTGACTGCGTCACATCCTGTCACCAAAACTAAGAAATTCGTTTATATTGCACCAAAAATTAACTTTATATTTCTATGCGTTTTCGTTTATTCATAAGAAATTCGCATTGTGGAACTCATTCGAATAAACAGCTCTCAAACCGCATGGAAATCAAACAATTTCAACGAATTGTGGAAATTTTGAAATCATGATAGAACATGTTCTTTGACTTGGAAATGTTCTGTGTTTTTAGGCTCTATTCCATTGGACTTATTTTGACTGAATTTATATTATTTGAACTTATTTGAATTTATCTGAACTTATATTATCGGAAAAAATTTATTTTGTCTGAAATAAACTTATTTATGTGTGAAAATGTCTGAAAAAAACTTATTTTTGCTGAACTTATATTATCTGAACTTATCTGATGTTAACTGAACTGAATTTATCTTAACTTAGTTTATCTGAAATAAGTCAAAATAAGTCGAACAGAACAAGACCTTATAAAGAAATACAGTTAGAAATGCTACAATTAAAGCTAGAAATATATAGCTGGAAAATCTTTTTTTTTTTGTTGTTGTAGAATCTAACTTAGTGTTGATTGTGGATCGTGGAATCTGTCCCTCCCTCCTCTTGTACACATTGGTTGCACTTGCAAGAGTGTAGTGATATGATTCATACAAGTACAACGCACTACAAATATAACAAACGGGGTTAGCGTGAGTGTTTAAAGGTCTCTTATTCATTAATTAAGGTATTGGGTTCGAACATTAAGTATGGAAAAAATCTCAGCTGAGAGGGATGTTGCTAATCGAGGTACCCATGCAAACTCCCGTCGGAGATTAATTCACTCGTCGAAGATGGTGGAAACTCCTCGTAGTAGAACAAAACAAAAACAATTTACTACAAATATTATTAAAGTATTGGCCAATTTGGACTGAGCCAGGACATGTGTACGATATGTTTCAGAATCGAATTATCCCACCACCATTTGTAATTTATATTGCTAGCTCCCTGTGGTCCATTCGCATCAAAACAAACAAAAAACAATGTACTACAATTATATATTAAGTAAATTTCTCGCCATTTCCTAAAGTGTCCCTAGTGAAAATTAAACCCCAAACCGTTTAGTTGAAAGGTAAAATCCTTTCTACAACGGCCTAGGCCAAACTTAATTGATTGTGAAATTAAAGCATACTGGTACAACATATCCTTATGTAACTAGTATGGCATTTAAGAAAAATTATACTCTTACCTATAATACGGAATATATCCTTAAAAAATTTGTACACATAGAGCTAGGTGTACCAGTGTTTTTTAACCGGGGTCGTGTTGAGAGGTTCATTACCCTTTGTGAGGGTAAGGTGTAATATTCCTTTTTGTTTTTGCCCTCTCTATTATTTTTTTGTTTTTGTTTTTGCCATTGCTTTTGGGTGACATTGGTCCTAAGGCCAAGTTATTCTTAAGAGCCCAAAGGTAAGACAAATTACAACGGGCCCTATGAAAGCATGGGCATATGGCCTACTATAAATAGAATGAAAACATTTGGAAATTGGAATAATCAAAACTCCAATTCAATAATGTGTATTAATGCACTATTTTTTTTTTTTTTTTTTTTTTAAGAATGAGTCACAAGGGAAAATAAATTATAAATGGGGCAGAAAAATTTGAACGTGAGATCTATTATACACAAGCACTCAATCTTAACCATTAGGCCAAGACATTTAGGCTTTGTTCTGATCGACTTATTTTAACTTATTTTAGACAAAATAAGTCCAGATAATATAAGTTCAGCAAAAATAAGTTTTTTTTTTCCAGACATTTTCACACACAAATAAGTTTATTTCAGACAAAATAAGTTTTTTTTCCAGATAAAATAAGTTCAGATAAGCTCACTTAAGTTCAGATAATATAAGTTCAGTAAAAATAAGTCTAATAGAATGGAGCCCTATACATCCCTGCTGATGCATATTTCCCATCTTTCTCACCAAAAAAATATATGCATTATTGTGTACAGTAAATATCACTTTTTCTACTTTCTTTTTGTTAAAAAAATAATAAAAATGTGCAACTCATTTAAATTTATATTTAATTTAATTAGGGCCCTAGATCTTTTCTAAGTAGCATGATTCATGTAAAGCAAAACGTAAAGGGATTTGTCGGCAATTATATATATATTTTCAACAAAGACTAAAATCAAGGTTCTAAAAAAGTTAATTAAAATGAAAAATGAATAAATAAATAAGGTCTTAATTAAAGGGAAAAAGATTTTGTTCTTTGAATTTATAAAGTGAAAGAAGATATTGTGCTGTTGTATAAAGAAATTGGATTTCGTTGTCTGCCGCATTCAAAGAAAATGCCTTGAGTTCCATGTACCATAACATTTATACATGATTACATATTACTAACATATGCATGTACCATATATATGCACCTTCGTGAGTGTTGCAATACATGAATACACTATGCAATTATCACTAAGATGTTAATGAGAAAGTTCCTTAAAAAAAAAAAATTGTTAATGAGAAAGTGATAGAGTAATAATCTAATCTAATATAATATATATTATATATATATATATATATATATATATATATATATATATATATATATATATATATATATATATATATATATATATATATATATATATATATATATATATATATATATATATATATATATATATATATATATATATATATATATAAATGAGACATATTTGCTGAAATATTAGAGCGTCATCTAAGATTACTAATGATTTCGGCCAATGAAAAATAAGATTTCTAATTTATTTTTGAATTAAAAAAATCGAGTGCCACGTAGATAATTAATTAGGTGCCATGTAGATATTTTAATTAATTAATTACTAATATATACAACTCCATCCAAAATCAAGCACTCAAATAATCAAAAAATAAATCTAAAATAAAATTCATCCAAAATCAAGTATGTATAGGAGTGTTATTTTAAATTAACAATTTAATAGAATCCGTGCATCGCACGGGCTAAATTTCTAGTCATAATAATGGAAGGGCGAAAATATACTTCATCCGTTCTTTTTTAAATTACACATTATTTAGCCACATTTACCAATGCACGATTCAAACATAATATATTCCATTATGGATAAGAAAAAAATTATAAAAAATTTAATATTTAAAAAATGTTTATTGAGACGAATCTAATAAAAACCCACACAACTATTTTTTTTCTCTTTTGTGTAAATCACAAAAGGAAGTCAAATGAGTTTGTATGAATAGTGTCAAACATGCAATTGTATCATGTAAATAAAAGCGGAGGAAGTATATTATTTCAATCTGTTCCTTTTTTATGTTCATTGCTTTCTTTTTAAGGTGCTGCAAATGACGTTGCTCCTATTGTGAATCAAGTTATAATAGGGGCTGTTTTGAGGGCGTACGGGGTGAGCTACAGAACAAAGCCCCAAATTTAAATATAATATACAGAGTAATTAGTTTTCTAATTATGAACAAAAATAAAATTGGAGTAGTGGTTAAGGTGTTGTTGTGTAATACCGAAAACCGACATCATTGTGAGAAATTGCAGTAGTTAATTTGTGATGTTACGTGTTTGCACTACGCGTATGTTCGACTATGTTACCCCTAAGAGCAAGATTAGCGCTGGTCTGAGCAATAGTCTGAGCAATAGTCTTATTGAGTATTAACTTAAGACTTTCCATTTAAGTGGAAGAGTATGACAAAAGTCTGAGCAATTAGGACTTGAAGCCACTTTTTTTTTTTTTTTTTTTTTTTTTTCCCGCGAAACATATAAATACTTCCTTGAATATTCTATTCAGAAGATGGAGTTAGAGATATTAAGCTCTAAGCGCGAACCATAACATCTCCATTCGGGATCTTAACAATTATTTGTGATAATCTTGGAGGGACATTCGTCACTATAAACCTGCAACGGAGGAGTGGCAAATTATGAGTATGTTAATTTATAAAGTATTATATTTACTAATTTTTCTACTAGCCCCCTAATTAAACTGTCTAAGATTCACCCCTACTGATTTTCTCGGCAATATCCTTCTATCTTGGTCATTTAACTAACAACATGATTTGTCCAAATCCAATGTTGAGGCCGACTATTGATTACTCCATCCGTACGTATTAAGGTGTGGCTAATGATTTGCTAATGAAAACTTGTAATTGGTTTCTTAATCAACTACACCATTATTGTACATCATCATTAATATATCAAATAGGTAAACTTAGATGGATACACTTTGTTGGTGCAATGATCACTCAACAATAGAAAAGGATACACTAGCATAATTTTCACTACTAGTACATATGTACCATAACGAATTACTCGTACGTAGAGCTGTCAACAATTAACCCGACCCGAAAACCCGACTTGAACCGACCGATCCCGTAATTGGTTTCTTAATCAACTACACCATTATTGTACATCATCATTAATATATCAAATAGGTACACTTAGATGGATACACTTTGTTGGTGCAATGATCACTGAACAATAGAAAAGGATACACTAGCATAATTTTCACTACTAGTACAAATGTACCATAACGAATTACTCGTACGTAGAGCTGTCAACAATTAACCCGACTCGAAAACCCGACTTGAACCGACCGATCCCGTAATTGGTTTCTTAATCAACTACACCATTGTTGTTTATCATGATCATGTTATCAACCTCTGTCCTCTACATCTAATCATTAATATATCAAACACGTACACTGAGAAAGAGATACACTAGCATAATTTTTTTTTTTTTTTTTTTTTTTTTTTGACAAACTAGCATAATTTTCACTATTAGCACAAATGTACAATAATTAATTACTCGTATAGAATATATGTTTAACATTTTAACTATTCTGTAAATTGTACTACGTACGTACTTTCATTTACTCTTTTAATAAGAAATAGTGAAACACATTTCAAATTGCAGGCACTTCCTCCGTTTTTTTTATTTTTAGTTCCAACAAAGGGGTATTATTTGTGAGACATACAATATTCTTGTTGCAACTTAAAAAAACAGAGAGAAGTATATTTTTTTCTTATTAATTAGAGGAATTCAATATTGCAGTATGTTATTAACAGTAAGAAAGTCAATGAAATGGTACATGTTTTAATCGAAATAATACTCCGTTTTTAATGAAATGGTACTCTTTTTTAAATAAATTGTACATATTTGGCGCTGTGATGTGTTTGCCAGCATGCCGCCTCGCTCACCTCTATTAATTAATGATGTGATTTTAAAGTACCCAATTCTTGCAAGAGACAACTTTAAGAAGCCTGCTATTTATAGACATTAGCAACATGATTACTGTCAACCTTAACAACAATTCAACAAAGCCTTACGCTAACATGAATCGACATAGGAAGTCGCTCGTCAACCAAATTTGTTAGCCAACCTAGCCATAAACATAAAACAAATCATCTCCTCAGAAAGTACATAAAATCAATAAAATAAAATATCAATCTCTTTAATTGCACATAGTTTTTGTCTACATATCAATAATCTTTCAACAATCATCAAGAGGAAACCATTAGAGATGACAATGGGGTTGGGCGAGTTCATATACCCCCTCCTCCACATCCACCTCCGCCTAAATTTCTCATACCGACCACCTACCAACCACCCATGGCGGATACATATTCCAAATCCATCCCCACCCACGTAGCTACAACCTGAAATCTACACCCACTTCACCACCCACGTGGATATCCATTACCCACCTACATCCACCCATTGTGCAATTGGATATCCTCTATCCATTCCCTCCTCCACATCAACTTCCGCCGAATTTTTTGTAATTGTAAAAATACCACTACATGTGAAAAACATTAGAGTTTTACTTAATTAGTCCCTTAGTAAAGGCCTATGTATTATAATGTACAAACTTGAAAACCTAAGTGGAAAATTTGAAATTTTTAAAAAATAGGTGGGAACTAAAGAGGGGTGGGGGTGGGAGGATATGGAGCGGGGCAGATGGATGTGGGTGGCTATGGGACGGGGCGGATGGATATGGGTCGGGTTCGTCTAAAAATACACCACCTATCCACTACCCATTAGGGGTGTTCAAAAATACCCGACCCGCATTACCCGACCCGCTGACCCGCCGACCCGTTACATTTAAAGCGGGTAATTTGCAGATTTTTTAGAAATAAATGGGTCGGGTACCCGACGTACCCATGGCGGATTTTAGTTTTCATTATCCATACCCACCCACCACTCACCAAAGCCATATTGAAGCACATGGAAATGTGGCATTTTATTTTTCAAATAACCTAAAATAATATACATAACTACTATTTCCGGATGAAGGTAAGTGAAGCACATAAATAAAATAGTTAAGGAATGTTGATACTGAATATCAAACTTAGCCAATAACACAATGCAGAGTTGAGGATTCAAAATTAACACTGACCATTAGCAAGAATATGACAAAAAACATGCAATTCGATCTGGTAACTTGTAAGGTCATAAAGTCAGACTGAATTTTCCAATAATCATGAGAGATTGAGACAGAGTGACAGACGAGTGTCGAGTGATTAAAGAATTTCATTAAAATCTTACAACTCGATTTGAGAATTACCAAGTGCATTCCAAGAATGCAATACTACTACTACGTTAGAAGTACGTACCATCAATACAAGTCATATTGTGTTATTGGTATTCACATAATTTGTATTGGTACTATCATATTCTGTAATAGTACTCCAGATTCTGTATTGGTACTCACTTGTGTCCATATGGACACAAGTCACTTGTGACAAAGACTTCCTCCCGATTTTAGGGAGTTTATTTTTTGTTTTGATTTTTCTTTTTTTGGTATTTTCGTATTTCAAACTTAATTAGTTTTGATTTTTGAATATTTTTTAAAATTATTAATTAATTAAAATATGATGAACGGTTGATTAGGAGATGATTAATGATTAATTGGCCAGAATTTTGACTAAGGTCTTGTTCTGTTCGACTTATTTTGACTTATTTAAGACAAAATAAGTTTAGTTAAGTTCAGATAAGTTTAATTAAGTTCAGTTAAGTTCAGATAAATTCAGATAATATAAGTTCAATCAAAATAAGTCTAATAGAACGGAGCTTGAGGTGGATTGACAACAATAACAGTAATGTGTAAAGTCATTAAAGTCCTAGGTCGTTTTCCTTTTAATTACTTGAAATGTAAATAATGCTTAAAACTACGGAGTACGTCGTTTTGAACAAGGAGCACAATGCTCTCCGTGCACCCGGGTGTATAATTCAATTTGCGGATGACTCTAACTTTTTTTTTAAGTGAGATGATGATTCTAGGATTCCTTCTTCTTTTCCTTTTCGTTTGTGATTATAAACCGTGTATCGCGCGGGTACTATATTAGTAGATGGCTCAGGGACATGAACAACTTTGTCTGTTTGGGAGTGTTATTGAGTTCTATGATTTTACTAAAAGGGCCAGCCCATAATCCCCCCTGCGCCTGATTTGATGGCCCAAATATGCCTAGCCGAATGTGGTTTAGTATTTGCTAACTAGTAGGTTTTATGGAAGTTGGAGTTAGTTTAGCAGATAGGAGTAACCAAGAAATGGGTGCCTTGTATCTGAGTATAGTTGTATAGATACCTAAAACTCGGTTTTTTTACCTCGCTCAGGTAAACGGCCTAGACATTTTGAGAATGAAGGAGAATGGTAAGTTTCCTCGAAATCCCGATAGTAAAGATTGAACTCCCAAATTTGTAGTTGGAGGTGGGATCATTTGCACTGGACCAAGACATTGCACTGTACAACTCTAACTCAACAATAATATGGGTGCTAACTGAAACTGAGTCAGGGTGGCTTAGATGGGATTTATTACTCGTATTCAACTTTGTACACTTGCATTCTGACTCGAAGACAGTCGCGGAGCTAATGTTTAAGATTTGGGGTTATTTGACCTCACTTGAATGCAAATTTGTGAATTTTTTTGCTGTAAAATTAGAAAATTTTGTAGTTTTTCCTGTACAATTTTGACCATTTGCATCCACTAAAAAGAGAAAAAACATTGTGCACCCACTATTATATTATTATGGATCCGCCACTGTTCGAGGGGTGTTAGTATTCCAAATTCCATCTCGCACCCAAAATAATGTAGATGAAGAACGATTTTATGGTCATCTAGAATTTGGATTATTCTTGCGTGGACTTAGTCCACAATAATATTAGTGTGGACCAAAACCAATAATTTCCCCTAGCACTCATTTTACTACATATTGATGTTTTCTTTCTTCATAATCATCCTAATAAACATGCCAAAATAAATAAAAAACAAGTTGTTAACCTTCTTTTAAACATGGTCCACAATAAATTTTGAGTGGACCAGGTGCATTTAAGAATTACCGCTAAAACTTTCCAAATGAGCAAAAACTATCTAAAAGTTATAAATCAGTTATCGATTTACTAGTTCCCTAAAAAATTGGTTATTTATTTGGTTAATTAAGTTGGTCCGAAATTAGTTTGAAAATACCTAAAAACAATTTTCTCTCAACATAGATTAAATGGAGTTGCTGAAATAGAAAGAAATCCAAAGGTGTAAATAAGTGATCGATTAGTGAGTTTGGTTACCTAATGACTTATGTTCCTTCCTACGTACTACAACTATTTAATTTGTGCATGAATACTTCAAAAGTCAGTCAACAAGAATACCTCTTTTGCCAAGGTTTCGTAATAATTTTAGTCAATTACTCAAATGGTTAAAATATTTTTCTCCAAAATTTAGGGTGCTTTAATTTACCCGATCTTCCCTTATTTTTCTTGAAATTATCTTATGAACTTATAAATTGTATTTGGGTAACCCTTATTTTTCATGAGCTTATATTATCTGAATTTATCTGAAATTATTTTTCATAAAATAGTGGAAATAAGGTGAACATAACAGAGGCTTAGCCACAAATTTTATATAAGACCGCTTCATAATTTACTACTCCCTAAGGGCGTGTTCGGCGGTAGCTTTTGAGGTAGCGGGTAGCGTTTTGACCGAGTCAAGACGCTACTTGTAAAATTTGTAAGTGTTTGGCGAGGTAGCGATTTAGGTAGCGGTTAGCGGTAGAGGTAGCCGTTGAGTAGCTTTTATCAAACGTTAAAATTAGTAGCGTTTAAGGTAGCGGGTAGCGTTTGACAAATTTATAATAAAGTTTTAAATAATATTTCACCTTTTATTTTATTTTATAATATCAACCGCTACTTTTACCGAACACTCATATCAGTTACCCGCTACCTTTGACAGCTAACCGTTACCCGCTACTATTGACCGCTACCCGCTACTCCAATCGTTACCCGCTACTGAACCGCTACCCGCTACCCGCTACCGCTACTTTTGCCGAACAGGGCCTACACGCCATATCACCACCTCTTACCTAAATGATACGGAGTATATTACAGTATTAGATATATCATGACATTTAATTAAGTGTCAAATGGAATCAACCAAGTATTTTTCAATTTCTTTTTAAAAGGTAAAGAAAAGAAGTACATTAGAAAATCTACTCTATTCACGAGTTAAACTCCTATTACTTCGTATCGTATAAATAATAAATAATAAATAATACGGAGTATATATGCACGGAGTACTATGTAGGATGATCTTAGCATATATAGTTAGGTGGTCAAATCCCCTCTCGCTTATTAATTTATTATAGTATACTTTAGTTTCTTTTCTGTTTAATTACATAACTTATGTAAAAAGAAAAGGGATTTTTTTTTTGCAATTGGGTCAACCCCCCACCTTGGCACAAATACTCGTTGATATTCGTATTAGGCTGAATTTCTTAATGGCTATTAAAATAATATATTACTACGGATAAAATTTATTACGTACATATATATAAAAAGTATGCGAGTATAAATGTCAAAATGATATATTTATTGCGAAACAGAAAAAGTATGTGAGTATGTCATCTCCATTTTGAGAAAAACACTATTTTACAATCGCCCAAACCAGTCACAAATTGGGCCAAATTAGTCTTAAATTATTTTAAAATGTTAAAACCGATGTGACAATGGATTTTACATGTACCAAGTGAGTACGGAGTATATTAACATAAACGTATTTGTCCAAGGATCATTTGTATTTTTTAACTCATACTCCGTATATATATAGAGTTAATTTAATATATTATTTTGAATGTTTTCTTTGTTTTTGTAGATTAATGTTAGGAATTCTTGTGATGATATAGTAATTGTGCTAAATTTCGCCTAAAATTTCATGTTTTAACGCAACTATAAGCGTTGAAACTATGTTGTTCAAGTAAGTTAGAAAGGTAAAGAAGAGAAAGTGGTTTTGTTGTACGTGATGGCGACATTCAAAAGCATTCATCCTACAAACATGGCTCACCATCTTTGTATGTTTTATTTATATTACTAAGATTAGTAACAATTATATATTAAATCAACTTAATTAAATAACAAAATGGTTGGTAGTTTAAATAAGAAAATGATTTATTTTGAGTTTACCTTGTCTAAGCTTAACAAGTTGGATATATTCGAGTAGTATCTAAATGGAAAAAGGTCAACGTGAGTATGTGATTCTCTTGGATATGATTACCAATACAGTGCGTCTCCTGTGAGACCAGTCACACCATCAACTTGATGGTGTGACGAGCGTGAAACCAATAGAGTACCTCCCCTAAAACTATTAAAAAAGTAACAGATCTAAACTATAGAAGTAACATACCTAAACTAAAAAAGTACCTCCTCTAAAATTAAAAAAAAAAAAAAAAGTAACATGTCTAAACTATAGAAGTAACATACCTAAACTAAAAATGTACCTCCCCTAAAACTATTCCGTATAAAAAAAAGTAACATGTCTAAACTATAGAAGTAACATACCTAAACTAAAAAAGTACCTCATCTAAAATTATAAAAAAAAGTAACATGTCTAAACTATAGAAGTAACATACTTAAACTAAAAAAAAATACCTCCTCTAAAATTATTTAAAAAAAAAGTAACATGTCTAAACTATAGAAGTAACATACCTAAACTAAAAAGGTATCTCCCCTAAAACTACTCCGTATAAAAAAAGTAACATGTATAAACTATAGACGAAGTAACATACCTAAACTAAAAAAAGTACTTCCTCTAAAATTAAAAAAAAAAGTAACATGTCTAAACTATAGAAGTAACATACATAAACTAAGAAGGTATCTCCCCTAAAACTACTCCGTATAAAAAAAGTAACATGTATAAACTATAAAAGTAACATACCTAAACTAAAAAAAATACCTACTCTAAAATTATATATAAAAAAGTAACATGTCTAAACTATAGAAGTAACATACCTAAATTCGCAAGTGTGAACTGGTCTCACCCAGTTGATGGTGAGGACAGTCTCATATAAGAATTTGGGTTATCAATATCTCTTTAATTTAATGTTGCAATAAAAAAATAAAAATTACTCCGTATATCATAAACAAACATAATTCAAGTCATGTTATTTAGTTTTATTAGACAACAAAGGGTAAATAGTTAAATTCAAATAGTTTTATGGATTATTAATTGATGTTTTGAACAAAAATTGTATTTCTGTGTTCTTTTCACTTGAAATTCCATAAACTAGCTTATGTGAACTGGATTTGTTTGGATTTGATTGAAATTGTTGGACCTAATTGTAAAAGAATAAATTTGAAAAGGTAACCTTATTGGACCTAATTAAAACTTAAAAGAACTTAATTAACTGAATTTGATTGGAACGTCTTAGATCTAATTGCAAGAGAATAAACTTAAGAAAGCAAGCTTATTGAATCTAAGTTAAACTTATTAAATGCGAAACATATTTTTAAGGTGAATAGTATGCATCCTGTAACCAGAAAAAAAATGCTTGGATATAACTAATCATGTTGAAAGCTAGTTACATTAACACATGATCCATTTAATAAGGTTTTGTTATGAATGCCATGTACTTGTGTTTTTAAGGTCACCATGTTTACAGTGTATCATAGTTAGGGATGGGCATGGGTCCAGGACCCGGTCCAGACCCGGTTGGACCCGGCCCATATTTAAAGGTCTGGGTCTAATTATTTGAGACCCAATGGATCTGGGGCGGATTTGGATCCATGTGTTTAAAAACGGATCTGGGTCTGGGTCCAATATTCTCAGACCCAGACCCGGTCCATATCCGGCCCATGGACCCGATCAATTATTAGAAATTAGACATAGTCTTATTAGATACATGCATGCATTAGTTTTTTGCACTAATTTGCGAATTGTGATATTTTATGTATCGAATGTGAATATGTGATGGTAAATCAGTTAAATTAATGGCGCGGAAAAATGTTCTAAGACAAAAACGTTAAGAATAAACAAATAACACTAGACCCATTTTTGACCCGAGACCCATAAGACCCATTGGATCTGGGTATGGGTCTGAATTTTTCAGACCCAATGGATCTGGGGCGGATCTGGGTCCGCCTAAAAATATGGTTCTGGATCTGGGTCTCACCAGACCCGGTCCAGATCCGGCCCATGCCAATCCCTAATCATAGTCCACCATCTAATTAAATTGCGCATATAAAGTACTACTCCCTCTGTATTTATTTAAGGGATACACTTGTCTTTTCCGGCCGTATTTATTTAAGAGATACACTTGTCATTTTTAGTAACTTATCAACTCCACCATCTAATTAAATAATATATATAATTTACCCTATGACTCACCCTCTTATTAAACAAATAATTTCATAAACCCACCCCATCTCCTCCCGCCCAAAATGACATGGTCCCCACTTGTTTACTTATTAAAATATCTACCCAACTCCACTGATTTTATTATTTTATTTCATTCAATTCTTCCTCTTAATACTCTTGCCCGACCAAGTGTATTCTTTAAATAAATACGGAGGGAGTACATACGATACGATGGCTTGATAAACCAATATTCCACAACCTTGTCCTTGTAGTACAAAATAGGTTAGTTGAAGGTGGAGTTGATGCACCTATTTAAGGGACACTACTACTAATACTACAATTAGACAATTAGTCATACCAAACTTTAAATAACACACAACAACAACAACAAGACGTGCCTCCCTCCATATTTATAGTGCCTTACACAAACAAAACCCCCTTTAATTTAATTCCCTTTATCTATTTTAGATTAACAAAAAAAATTCCCCCCTTCATTTTTCTCTTAATTTGAACGTACGGAGTTGAAAAAAAAATGCAACAAATTACGAATATGTCTTGGGGTGTTAACGAATCATATCGTCCTCTTCCTTCTCTTTACTTAACTCTTTCTTCCATTTGGTTCTTTTCTTGTATTTCTTGGGCTTTTCTCACATGGCGAAACCGCCATCTTCAGGTCCGTTTTCTTATATCCTACATTCCAGTTTTGCACTAACTTTTATTCTGGGTCGGTTCGGGTCGAGTCGGGTTATATGGGGCCGAGTCAGTTTGTGGTAGTTCTAGTTGGTGAGTTGATGGTTTTACTAACTTGTTCGTGGTAGAGATGTCAAATTGGGTCATGTCTCTTCGACTCTTCGAGTCATGCCAGGCTAATTAGATGGTTAGTCATGTTGGATGGTGTCACGTAGGTTCATTCCGAGTCGAGTTGGGTCGGGTCAGGTTGGGTAATATGGGGCCGAGTCAGTTTTTGGTAGTTCTAGTTGGTGAGTTGATGGTTTTACTAAATTGTTCGTGGTAGAGATGTCAAATTGGGTCATGTCTCTTCGAGTCGTGCCAAGCTAATTAGATGGTTAGTCATGTTGGATGGTGTCACGTAGGTTCATTCCGGGTCGGGTTGGGTTGGGTCGGGTTAGGTTGGGTAATATGGGGCCGAGTCAGTTTTTGGTAGTTTTAGTTGGTGAGTTAATGGTTTTACTAACTTGTTCGGGGATAGAGTTGTCAAATTGGGTCATGTCTTTTCGAGTCATGCCAGGCTAATTAGATGGTTAGTCATAGGTTCATTTTAAGTCAAGTCAGGCCAGGTCAGGTCATATCGAGTTAAATAGGTTGGGTTATTTGAAGTCGAGTCAGTTTTTGTTAGCTCTAGTTGGCGGAGTTCTTTTGACAGAAAATTAGAAGGAATTCTGAAAACAATACAGTTTTGGGGTTTAAGGAAGTTGTTAATTAAAGTTCTGATTTGTTTGCTGGTTTGATAATTATTTTAATTAGTGTGATGGGTGAATTTGTTTAAAGTGAAAATCATGCAATTTGGTTTACTTGAGTTTCTGGGTAGAGTAGTTGAAGCTTTACTTAATCATGTAGGTGGGATTTTATTTTTATCTTTGAAAATTTATGTTTTGCATGTTATAAAATAATGTAGCTTATGATTTATCTTTAATTATAGGCAAATTTGCCAAATACAACCTAATAAAGTTCTCCATTTGTCAATTACAACCTCAAATTTCTAATTTTGCCAATTACAACCTTAAACTTGTACATCTATTTTAAATTACAACCCAAAACCATTTTTCGGCAAAAATCACCGGAAGATGATGTCATAACGTTATTAAAAAAAATTACGAAATACATAATATCTATAAAAATAATTTATTTTTTCGATTATTTTATTTTATTTGTTTTAATTCTTATGTATCGATTTAATATTTTCATAGACATTATGTAATTATTATTTTTAATAACATTATGACATCATCTTCCAGTGGTTTTTGCCGGAAAATAATTTTGGGTTGTAAATTAAAATGGATGTATAAGTTTAAGGTTGTAATTGGCAAAATTAGAAAGTTGAGGTTGTAATTGGCAAATAGAGAACTTTATTAGGTTGTATTTGGCAAATTTTTCTTAATTATATTATCTTAATTTCTCTGATTTTTTTGTTTGAAATTCTGATTGTAACAGACTAATAATCTGCAATGGACTTTGGCATCAGTTCCATTTATTAAAACATTGCAGCTTATGCTATCATTCCTCTTTTGGTATGTTCTAATCCCTTTCTAATTAATTCTAGTAATTTTAAGTTTCTTAATACAAATTATGGCTTATATTAGTTATATCGAATTCTCGGTATGTGTAGATGCTAATTAAGGTGAAAATATAAGAACCTGTGTAATCTTTTAGCTGAATTGGTATAACAGGATATCAGAAATATAAATAATGCAAATGTTACAGGTAGCAAGGATTTGATGAACAAATGCTTATTCCATAATGTTTTGCTATAAGAAAAAATGAATTAGTACTCGAAAATTGTTACCAGTCAGTACACTACTGAGGTAAATCATGAGCATCTAATACTTACATGGTTTTCTAGAATTTGTTAACATTTAACAACTATCACCACCAGTGCATGAGGCACCTGCCTAAAGATGCCCTTGGATCGGGCCGGGCCACGGTATTTGGGCCTGAACGGGTCCAGCCCATGACAAGTCCGCTTGTAACATACTGGACCGGGCCAAAAATTACAAAATGTGTCCAGCTAGGCCCGAACCAGCCACACAAGCCCTCGTGTCAGGCTGAGTTGTCGTGCCTAAGCCTTTTTTACTAAATTTGGCATGCAGTGTCGTGTTTTTTCCAAAAAACTGCGGCCCAGGCCCGACTCATATTCGGGCCCATGTCGGGACGTGCCTTAGACCGACCCGACCCACAACCATCTTTACAACGTGAAAGGATTTGATCAGATTGAAGGGTTTGAAAAATAAACTTATTCTCTTAGAGTCTTAGGCTTATTTCTCACTTCCATTGACATTTTCACAGTAATTAGGCCTGTAGTTCATAAGAAACTAAATACACAAGCCCCCGTGCTAGGCCGAGCCGTCGTGCGGTCGTGCCTAAACCTTATTTTATTACATTTAGCATGCTTTGTCGTGTCTTTCCCAAAAAAAAAAATTACGACCCAAGCCCGACATATGGCCCACGACTTTGGGCCCACGTCGGGACGTGCCTCGCCCCGACCTGACCCACTGCCATCTTTACAATGTGGAAGGGTATGATCAGATGGAAGGGTATGATCAGAAAAACCTATGCTCAGATGGAAGAGTCTTTAGTCTTATTTCTCACTTCCATTGAAATTTTCAAGTAATTACTAATTAGGCATGTAGTTCAGAAGAAACTAAATACAACAAGATTATGTACAATTAATTCAGAATACATGTTTGAATTTGCAGGTATTCTTGCTTCTATTCCCAAATATGCTCTCTATGGATGTCCTTTGGGGTATATGTAACAGGAGTCCTCTTTCAAACAGCTTCATTTGTGTCCTTCCTTCTCATTGCTCATGGTTACTGCATCCTTTGCGAGCATCTCTCAGTCTATGAACGCCGAACTACAGCTGCACTCGGCTGCATATTCTACCTTACCCTTGTTGGTTACAGAGCTTCTGTTCCATATTTCACTGTAAGTTCAGGAGCATTCAATTCAATTCAGTTCAATTCAGTTCAGTTCAGTTCAATTCAGTTAATTTTAGTTCATTTCATTTCAGTTCAGTTCAGTTCAGTTCAGTTAATTTCAGTTCAGTTAACTTCACTTCAGTTCAATTCAGTTAACTTCAGTTCAGTTCAGTTAATTTCATTCAGTTCAGTTCAGTTAATTTTATTTCATTTCAGTTCAGTTAACTTCACTTCACTTCACTTCAGTTAATTTCATTTCACTTCAGTTAATTTCATTTTAGTTCAGTTCAGTTAATTTCAGTTCAGTTCAGTTCAGCTCTAAAGAACAGGGTCAAAGATAGGCTTTGTTTTTGTAAACAAGTCAATTGAATGATGATGACTTTAACTCTGATCAGGCACTTTTGCTGCTCAACTACTTCATTTCATTCTCTGTGATCTTCCACCACATATCTCAGAACTTGTTATTTCTGAGGGAACAACTTAGTGTTATTGAAGATGATGATGTTCGTGCTATGCATGATGCAGTGCGATCTAAATATGTCATGTTCAAGTACGTAGATATTACTTCCCTTAATTACCTTGAAAGTATCCTGTTGTTTGCATCAAAATAAAGAAAGTATCAGTATTTTTCTTTTAATGCAACAATTCTTCTGTAAGATTGTTCTCTCTGTATTGCATTTGAACAGGAAATTTCGGGTGGCAATGCAGCTGGTAGCTTTAGCAGAAGCAGCGGTATGCCTTTCTTGACTGTTGATTTTGAGCATATTGAATTTTGAAGTAGACCTGATCATCACGAGCCCGTCCTGCTGGCCCGACCTGAAAATAGCGGGCTAGGCAGATTTTAGGCCCGTTTGTCGGACCCCGGCCGATTTTAATATTTGGGTGGGTTTGGGGGTAACTTAAAAGTTTAGTTATAAATTTGGCCGGCCCGAAAATAGTGGATTTGGGCAGATTTTTAGGCCTGTTTTCCAAGCTCTGTGAGATTTTAAATTTTGGGTAGGTTTTGGGCAACTCAACTTTGCAATTTTAGGTATAAATTTGTCCCGGCCCAAAACTGACCCGAACATCCCGCTATTTTGGACCCGAAATAGCGGGTTTTAGCCAGTAAAATTCGCCCTGCCCGACCTAATGGGAAGAAGTTTGAGGCCCACCCGAACCCGGACCGGCCCGCAATTTGATCAGGTCTAGTTCAAAGTGTCTATCTATGTCTGAGGAAATTAACTGGTTTTTTTGTTTTTTTTTTTGGCATTTCAGATATACATAAATGTTGATGATTCTCCAGAGACTTACTGGATCAGGTTATTGGTTCGAGAATGGGCACAATATTGCATATTCTTATACATAGGGTATGAAATATATGAATATATAACTTTTTAACTTGCTTATTCTGCCAAATTAAGGTTCCTTTTTCTGGTTCAGTTTGATAACTTTTTCTGCATATGCATCTGCATTTTTCAGGTGGACATTCCGATCACAAGATTTAGCTCCGCGCTTCTCTGTTATACCATCAGAAAAGTCTCAAGGAGGAGTAATGGTTCCTCCAATTTTTACCGTTGTAAGCTCTTTGCTACTCTACTTGTTACTCCCTTCGTATTTTTTTAAGAGATACACTTGGTCGGGCACGTGTATTAAGAAGAATAATTGAATGAAATAAAATAGTTAAGCAAGTGGGGTTGGATATATATTTTAATAATTAAATATGTGGGGACCATGTCATTTTGGTGGGTGGAGGATGAGGTGGGTTTATGAAAATATTTGTTTAATAGGATGGTGGGTGATAGAGTATATTAGATGTATTACGGAGTATTTAATTAGATGGTGGGGTTGATAAGTTACTAAAAATGGCAAGTGTATCTCTTAAATAAATACGGCCGGAAAAGGCAAGTGTATCTCTTAAAAAAATACGGAGGGAGTATACACTTATACTGGACTTAATTTGTTGTGCAAAACTGTGATTTTTACAAGTTTTGATACTCTCAGCACTGTAAAAAAATACAATCCTGGTAAAAAAAAAAAAAAAAAGTAACTGAATGTTCTATCTTGTACAATCTCAACTTTCACCCATCTTAATTTTTATTTAACTAGATTACGTCTGGTGCACGCGCGGGTTTTCTAAAAATTATTTAGCCAGTTTTTTTATTATGTATTTGAATGAGATATTTCTCTCACATAAGGTACTACATAATTAATAAATCTTGAACATTACTCATTTTAACCATCTTGCAATTTCAGTCCTATTGCATATTTTATATGCTTAATATGATAATTAGACCATAATATTCGATATACTATGCTAATTTGACTAAAATATTAATGAAGTAATATATTTTTCATTATTAATATATTGATTTGACTAAAATATTGCCAAAAATAAAAAATTATGTGACATCGATCTATTATTCCTATAAACATATATTTTTTTTCTATCCATAAACAGTTAATAAAAATGATAGAAAATCAAAAATAAAAATAAAGTAAAGTTTTTTTAGGAATTTTTTTTTGGAGGAAAAATGTTGCAGCAGGAAGTGACATGTGTAATTCCTGGTGTCTTGTTTAGTATAAAGTAATCGAATCCTTCTCAAAACTGTCCAAAGTGATAGTTTTCCCATATACACAAGAAAAGTAACATTTTGGTCTATTGGCTGTGTTATCTCCCCCTTATTCTTACTGCTTATTAGATCAAACTAGAAAAAAAAACATTTACACAAAATTAACATCAAACCATACCAGAAACCAGGTAATCAGAGCAGACCATACCAGGTGAAGTGAACAACGCCTAATTCTCCTTGAACACTTTTTATTTCACAGGTGATGGATGCTGCTGATTATAAAGATTTTAGCTGTCAAAAATGGCACATTGGGGTGGTAAGTACTATTCTAAGTATTCTTAAAACATTGTTAGCTAACTATTAGTGAATTTTTGTGTTACTAATCATTCTTAAAACACTTTTCGTGTAGGCAACTTCTCTCCCCAAAGGAAGAAGCTTGAAGAAATCCTCCGTAGTTATAGTTCAACAACCGAAGTCTTAGAGCCAAACTTTTAACCCAGATTGTACAAGAAAAGATGAGTTCTTCTGAATTTTTTTTTCGAAGACAAATTTAACATTCAAATTCATCAACGTAGAGCTACTGATCCTTTCGCGGAAGGAGTGCAAAAATGGCACATCTGAACAACATTACAAACTAAATATCATACATTTTATTCACTTTTGTTTTGTATAGATTATATATAGTACAGTGTAAGAATAGGAATATCAAGTCATACAAACTTTAGTCAGGTTTGGAAATCAAGAAAAAAAAATTGTTGATTTTAAGGAGGTAGAAGATATGATCATGTAGCCAATTTTGTTCAAGTATCTGAAATTTGGATATTGTTCATAAATAAAAGTGTAATAATTTTTTTAAATCCCCTGAAACATAAGGGTTTCACTTGGATGTTTTGTTTAGAAATGAAATGTTTCATTTTGTTCCTATCAATGTGGTTTTACTTTGTACTTGTTTGGATTGTTGATTAGAAATGGTATGGGGTGGAACTTAGCACCTCCATGGCTAGGGTTGCGGAAAGAGTAGACTGGATTAACAAGGACATGATTTTTTCGGCCGTATTTTAATAATATTTTTTTGAACTTTGGGTATTATATGGTCTAACTAGCACTCGTTCTGGTACTTTAACGAACATATCATGGCTTCCTTTCTTAAGGGGAGTCTTTAGAGTGCAAAAAGCAAGAACTTTCGACTCAACCATTTTGAGAACCACTTTCATGGCCGATTATTTTCAGAATGGATTAATGCTAGTGGGCTCTCCTATTTCAATTCTCTCTGTTTTAGTGAAAAGGGGAATTGGTTGAGCGAGAATATAGTTTTCTATTGAAATGATGACTTCTGGCCGGACGAATGAGAAATTGTCAATGGTTGGAGAGATATCTCCGAATATAATTCTTAGACGTTCAGCTAGCTTTTAGAATAAGTGGAGTAATCGATTGCTACTAGCACATATTCAAAAGACCCAACGCTTAATGAAAGCTTAGAGTTATACAGTACCAACCATAAAAAATCAAAAGACCCAACACTTAATGAAAGTTTAGCCAAAGTAACCTTGGTTGGTCTAGTGGATAGGTATTCATTCCAACCTTGAGGATAGGTTCAGTCTCTACTATAGATAGCCGGGCGTTAAAGGTCGGGCCGAACTGAGGCCCGACCGGCACGAAAAAATCCCTGCCCGGCTCGGACACGAAAAAAGCGCGGCCTGGCACGAACACGAAATCGTGGGCCGATTTTTTTAGGAAAAAGCACGACAAAGCACGCTAAATTTAATACAATTAGGCATAGACACGACGGGCCAATCCGACACGAAAGCCCGTGGATCTGGGCTCTGTTTTGAACTTTTCAGCTCGGCCCGACCCACAACCATTTTTAGACAGCCCGCTAGGGGGAAAAAAAAAGTTGAATAAAAGTCTAAAATCATAAAACAACCGTGGCATGGGATACAATACAATTATACAAGTCATAACTTTACAAGTATACAACAACCAAAGAACCAAATTAAAGAGGGAAGAACAAGTATACAACCTAAGTAAGTACCCAAATCACAAACACCTTAATCTCTTCATCGATTCTTTTCTCTTCGATCGCCTGAATAATTTCAAGCTCAATCTCTACAATTCGAGCACCAATTTGGTATTTCACTACTCTTTTTTTTATTTCGTTTCCCTTTAATTTCTTTTTCTGCATCATCAATTCAAATTATTAGTAGTCACGTAAGTTTGTTAATTTATTTTATTATTTCCCCTAATATTCGAGATATTCTGGATTTATCTTTGTCATTTCGGTTCCTTATTATTAATATGCGAAATGAGTCCGGTGTAGGTGTGGATTTTTATACAGAGAGATTAGATTGTTTTGCAGTTTTCAACCAATAATCATCCCAAAATAAATTGGTTTAATTAGGTTATTTTTATAACCAAATTTTTTTGGTTTTATTTATTCAAAGTTGTTGTCTTGTGAGGTAAATTAGTAAAAAAATGGCATGTTTCATTGGATTATCAACTGCGTTTGTTTGATTTTATTTTAAATTTGGATGTACATGATGGAATGTGGCAAAAAGAATCAGAATATGGTGTTTGAGTTCTTCATTGAAGCATTTAGAGGTGGTTTAGGATCAAATTAAGTTGCTGTTGGGACGCTCGGGTAAATGGGGAGATAGGTTTCTGTTTCGGTGGATGATCCGAGTAGGTTGGTTGATGTGGATTTGTGAGTTTAGAAGATAAAAAGGGAGATAATTTAGTTGTGGAATAAGAAAGGAATCAATTATATTTATGAACCCTGATTAATTATATCAATTAGATTTTTTTGAGTTGTGAGCACTTCTGCTTACTGTGATTCTAGTTCATTGAGTTGGATTCAGACATTCAGTAGTGTGCATTGTAATATGAAAATATGAAATGTGATGACTTATCTCATGATTTGTGTTCAAACTTTTTAGAAAAGTAAAATGAACCTAAGTAGAACTACGAATCAAGATTTCACCATGAAATTGAAGTATGAAATCATTCTGAATTAACATTACATTGTGATGTGTTGTGTGATTTTTCAGATTACATAAGGGACGCGTTTCAGCCAATTGCAGAACAAGATAACAAAATGAGTGCTGGTAAGAATCCCCTAGCTTTTCCTGTCTTTGTTACTTGATGTTACCATTCAAGTTTTAATATGCCTTGGTAACTTCTTTTGTTCTTGAGAAATCAGAGAGATGAAATGAAAACCTAAATATATACCTCGCTTCAGTAGCATGCTATTTATTTGCCTGAACTAGGTCTTATGAATGATAAACGTGGGTGTGGTAAAAATTTACTGGTAAAATGTGGCAATGTGCTGGTTTTCAGTATTGATTTTTAGGTGTAGGGGTAGAAAGGCTTTCACCATTTCTATTTCTGAAGAAGGATTTAAAAGAAAAACCAGGGTATTAGAAAACAAGAAATAGTTTCTGCATTTTATTTATCAATCTGAAGATTTGCAGTCCTCTTTCCTTTTGTGGCTGAATCCAGTTATTGACAAGTTTTTCTTATACCAATAGTGGAATTTTCGAAACTAAATAAAGATAGGGAATTTACAAAAGACACACTTTGTGAGATAATTCTAGATTCAGAGCAATCTTATTTTTTACAAGGGTCAGTATGAAAAGGGTTTGATCGGTTTGGTGGTGGTGATATAGAGGGATAAAGAGATGGATATATTTGACTGAATTTTTTAGTATTTAATGGCTGAAATGAGTTAAAATTAATAAAATCAACTAATCCTGAAGTTTGCTGACCTTGAATTCCAAGCTGAAATGACTTAAAACTTAATCAAATTAATTAATCCTCTTCGTTAGGAGGTTGCTGACCTTGTTTTCCATTTTTTTTTCCTATTGTCAAAGAAAGAATATAGGAACCCAAGCTTGTGATGCTGCACAACAAATATGAGATTAATTCTTCTTCGGCCTACTCAGCTGTGAGCCTGTGATCACTTCCATATTTTAAAGAATGGTCAATGATGATTAAACACAGAGCTACAAAGAAGAAAACTGTACCTTCAGAATCTACATAATCAGTTTGGTTCATCAGAATTTACGGCTTCCTATTTTCTTGATCTGATATTTTGTTGTGCACTGTAACAAACACTGATATGAGATATAACAACAATCTTAATGGATTTCAATAGTATTATCTAGTAAGATTTTCGTGATTATGGTTAGTTTACTGCTTGTAATGATCTTAAATATTTTGCTTTAGTGGATTGAAACATTGCTAGTTGTTGTACACAGGTGGTGCGTTTGGTGGGTCAAGAGGTTCAAGACCAGTGCCTCCAGAAAAAGGAGTCTTCCCTCTGGATCATATGCATGAATGCGACTTGGTACTTCCCGTTCATTGTCTGTTTCAAGTCCCTTCTTTACAGAGGGACACACTTTTTTATTTTATTTTATATATATATATATATATATATATATATATATATATATATTTTTTTTTTATCCTTTGTATACTTTACATTAATCCCATTTTGGCTGACTTAGTTCATGGTTGGAATGTTATTGCAGGAGAAAAAAGAGTATCTCAGTTGTCTAAAAACTGCTGGCCATAATTCAGGAAAATGTAAAGAGTTTTCAAAGAAATATTTGCAATGTCGAATGGAGAAGTGAGTTTGTTGTCTGTCTGTCTGCCTGCGTTTTTCTTTTTCTTTATCTGTCTCTTTCCTTTCATCCTTTACTCCTTCGGTTCCATAATGATGTTCCAATTTATACTTTTCACGTTTGTCCATGCTCATTTTGTATCTCTAATTATACATTATTAAAAAAGAAATTGATATTATTAAAGTATTCATGGAGACGAATCAAACAAGACCCCACATAAATATGTTTTTTTCTTCTTATATATTGGAAGTAATTTAGAAGATTCTTCAGTTGTGAATAGTGTCAAAATTCTAAATTGGAACATCATTATGGCAATGGGTAAGTATTTAGGTGTATATTTTCGTTGAAATTTTCTGATGAATGTAACTGGGGCTTATGCAGGAACTTAATGGCAAAGCAAGACATGTCTGAGCTTGGGTTTCGCAAGGAACTCGAAACAGAAACTTCTGAAGGAACAGAGAACGACAAATAGATCAGTAATCGAGATTCATCGTTGCCGGTTTCGGGGGATGCATGTTGGCAACCAAATGATGTAGAAAACAATCTTTGGAAGTTCAAGAATTTACTATGATTAATTACTGGTGTATTCTTGTTAATTACTATTACATAAGCAGGGCTCAGAGCCATTGTTGAATCCTCTCTGACTTGTGTTATGATCAGCTCAGACTTGTGTTCAATCAGATGACAGTCTAATAAAATTACTTCTTCAACTAGTTTTAGCAAACATAGCTTGATTAGCCTCTATATGAATTTGAGAATTATACTTCCTCCATTCTTATTTATATGACACAATTGGATTTTAGACACTATTC
Source organism: Spinacia oleracea (assembly GCF_020520425.1). Taxonomy (NCBI): domain Eukaryota; kingdom Viridiplantae; phylum Streptophyta; class Magnoliopsida; order Caryophyllales; family Amaranthaceae; genus Spinacia; species Spinacia oleracea. Next base: position 185,886,057 of record NC_079490.1, read on the forward strand.
ACACAAGCTCTTCTGATTTCCTTTTGTGATTTATCCATTAAAAATAAAATATAGTTGTGTCGGGTCTTGTTAGTTTCTTTTCAAATTTTTATAATTTTTTTTCTTATCCATAATTGATGATATTAATTAATGTTTAAAATCGCGCATTACGTAACTAAATAATTGCGTCATGTAAATAGGAACAGAAGATGTATAAAACGGATCAACACCAAGCACAAATGTATCACAATTATTCATGACTTCTAGCAGAACTACTTAATGAAACGAGGAGGGAAGTGGGATATTACAAGAAAAAATTATTTGATAATAAGTAGTAAGGGGGATTGCTTACACAACATGATCTGGCCTGGAAAGACACGTTGAACGGACTGTACAGGCTTTATGGCACTCATTTATGGACGAGAAACACAAGCCTAACACGACTTTCTTTGACCCGTTTCAGGCACAACATGTTGGTGCACGACTAGTGTTAGTGCTTCTCAACATGTTTTTGCCCGTCTTCCTTTTATCATATTTTTGAAAGGACGACAAAGTAGTTGATTGGATAACTAATGTAAAGTAAGATTTAGATGAAACAGTTACCTGAACCTGGATAGTTATAATATGTACCCTTAAACTTCCGGTGATGTCATCATATCTTGTCAATTTACCATAGTATCAAGATGATATGATTTCAGTATTAAAAAATAAAACAAAAGTAAAGAAGCTAGTTGTTATACGCATAATGTGCAAAGATTAAACTAGCATTAGATGCTTCAATCATACATGCTACATTGCTGTAACAGAACATCTAGAAGAGAAAACAGTCCCCTTTTGTCGTAAACATCGACTATTTGATAAAACCATTCACACAAAAAAAAAAAAAAAACGCACACGCTAACCAGTGCTCAATCGTACATGTATATGTACTACTCCATCTGTATTTATTTAAGGAATACACTTGTCTTTTCCGGCCGTATTTATTTAAGAGATACACTTGCCATTTTTAGTAATTTATCAACCCCACCATCTAATTAAATAATATATCTACACCCCACCCCCACTCCCCACTCCCTAAAATGACATGGTCCCCATTTGTTTTTCTTATTAAAATATCTATTCAACCCCACTTGTTTTATTACTTTATTTCATTCAATTCTTTTTCTTAATACGCGTGTCCGGCCAAGTGTATCTCTTAAATAAATACGGAGGGAGTACTCCGTAGTTGATACTCCTTCCGTCCCGGAATACTCGACCCGATTTGACCGGCACAGAGTTTAAGGGACTTGAATTGACTTATTTAATTTAATAGGTAATAGTTGATAGTGGGGTATTATTTTAACGGTTTTTTCATGAAATGCCCTCGAGGTTTGCAAAAATGCACCAAATACCATCGCGTGTTTCGAATCACATAATATACCCCTATTTTTTCATATTGTTCATGAGATGCACTTGGAGTTAACGGACGTTAGTCTACCGTTAGTTGCAATTTACCATTTTGCCCTTAATGATGTTTTTCGACATAAATTCCAAAAAAATCTTAAACTTCTTCTCTTTCTCTCTCCTCTCCCCTGTTCTCTCCTCTCCCCTGTTCTTCCTCTTGCTCTCTGGTCGGCGGTGGTCGATCTCCTTCGCGCACCACCCAATGTTCTTCGGTGTAGATCGAGATCCTTCACGCGGCACCAAATTTAAATGGATTGTTCTTGAATTCACTCCTCCCTCAATTCTTAATTGTGCTCTCTACCATTAATGACCAAGGTATTGGAAGCTTTAACCGTGATGACAGGTAATCTATCGATCTCCTCAACTCCTCCCTCGATTCTTTTTCACTGCGTTCTCTTTGTGATGTTATTGTGTTGTGAAATTGGGGGTTTCTTTATAAATTAGGGTTCTTTTATTGGGGGTTTTAAAAATTAGGGTTCTTCGATTGGAGGATTGGTTAAACTAGGGTTGTTTTATTGGGGGTTTTTCGAAAACTAGGGTTCTCGACTGGGGCTTTTTCGGTAATTGAGTGTTGGTAATTTGGGGATATCATTGTCGATTTGGGTAGTAATTAACAAAAAAAAGGGTTGTTGAATGGATTTGTATATTAGTGTTGCAGGTTAAATTGTGCCCATTAAAATTTGGGGCTTTGACCAAACAAGAAATAAGATACTGAATTACTGATACTGATACGTGGGCTTCTTCTAACCACTGTGTAACTTGTTCATGAATCTCCTTTCCCAACATCTAGTAATTGGTTGACCTGTTTTGAATAAGTTGTGAAAATGTAGTTGCCAAAAGGGCCTTAGGAATGAGTGACTACAGTATTTGCTGACAGTGAACTGTGTATGAATCTTTGTGAAATAATGTATTACATATTTGATCTATAGGAGGATTTCTACTGCAAGTGAACATCTAGGATATCACAATGTTCAAACAATCTCCTAGTAGGAATAATAGATCTAAAGGAATTAAAGTGAAGCACATTTTGCAAATCTGTGACTTGTTGGTTGTCTGCATTTGGTTACTTTACCAAGTCAAGCATTCTCATGAGAAAAGGAAGGAATTTGAGGCAAAGGATGAGAAGGTGAAAAACATTTGCAGGTAGAAGACAGTGAACTAGCTGATGTAGCAGCTGTCAGCGGTGGCAACAACCCTGAGTGGGGAGTATGATTGCTGAAGCAATGAGCAAAGTTGGAAGAAAAGGTGTTGTGACTCTTGAAGAAGGAAAAAGTGCTGAGAACAGTCTCTATGTTGTTGAAAGGATGCAGTTTGATCGTGGTTATATTTCACCTTATTTTGTTACTGATGCTGAGAAAATGACTGTGGAGTACGAGAACTGCAAGGTTTTCAAGTTTTTGTAAAACTACTATGCATATTAATTGGCATTTTATGGAATATAATCCCGGTTTATTGCTGGAAATTTGTTATAAGCTGCTCTACTTCATTGCTAGGAAAATTAGAAATGCAAACTAGCCGTTAGAATTAAATTCTGCAATTTAAAAGCAATTTGGGTATATGGTGCAAATAAGTTTAATAATAAGTGTATATTGTGCAATAGGTTTATAATTAGGTGTATTTGGTGAATTATAAACACGACTTAACGGAGGACTAACGGAAGGTCGGTTTAGGGGTATTTGGTGCAAACTTGGGAAAAAAATAGGGGTATATTATGTGATTCGAAACACGCGAGGGTATTTGGTGCATTTTTGCAAACCTCATGGGCATTTCATGAAAAAACCGTTATTTTAATGTAGTTAGTGGGAAATGTGTAAAGGGGTGGGGTTGGGGAGAGTAGGGGTTGAATTTTTAATTATTTTTTGTATGGAGTAGGGGGTGGGTGGGTTAATAGGGGTGAAGTGAGAAATAATATAATATTGTTAGAATATTTCCATTTTTAGAAACATGTCAAGTATTAAGAGACGACCCGATAAGGAAAACAAGTCAAGTATTCCGGGACGGAGGGAGTATAGTTTTACATCTTTAGACAGTTAATATCAATCTCATGACTTCGATGATGGGTGATTTATATAGACCAAGAACAATGCATCCAAAAAACCATGTTAAACACTAATTAACACGTTTGGTATGTATCAACAAACAATTTGCTATCAGTTAACACTATCATCGCAACATAATGCATATTGGTCCATTCAAATTTCAGAGGACGAGATTGGTGTGGTGTGGTGTGGTGTGGTGTGGCAGACTAGCAATGTAACACAAGAAAAGGTAATTGCAATTCATGGCATTTAGGTGAGATCAGTTCAACTGAATCTTTTCCACTTGATAAACATGAGAGTACATGTTTGGGTGCTCAATTGACTACCAATTGAGTCTGCTGCCCAAAAGTCCACTAGGCTAAACACAACATAATATCATCCCAATACAGGCTTTATGCCTCATGAAAGCGGCCCAAGGCCCACTTATACTAAATCCCAAGGATTAACCGCTGGAACATCTGCCTCTACTGGAGCCGTCAGAAGGACAAGGGCACATCTTCTTGAGGGCCCTCCACTCCATCGCCGTCATCTTTATTATACGTTAATAAACGTGCAAAAATCCAAACGTAACAAACAAAAAGAAACGGAAGGAGTGCAAGGTAACAACTTGGCTTGAGTATTTCCATTATCAATCAATGAGCAATTTCTTACTCTCTCCTCATTTATTGCTTGATTTATGTTGTTTAGTTATTGTTGCTTAGTTTAATGATTCATGTTTAGATTAGTTGCTATAATTGTTTAGAATCATGTTTTTAGTTGTTAACTTTTATAAATTTCATATTTTTATGTTGATAGAGTAGTTTATTGGTTAGGGTTTGGGTGAAAACTCAACCATGATTAATTTGGGGATTTGAGTTTGAAATTAGAGATTTTGCATGATTAAATTATTCCATGATTGAGTATACTCAAGCTTTGTTGCATGTAAATTGATCACTTGTGTGTAGCATTGAAATTGGGGTAGTTGACCTTGGAAAATCAAGGGATTGTGACCTTGTGTTGACTATTTGTTGGTTGATGTTTGATTTACCTAAGAGTGATAGAGTGTAGGATGGGAGTCCGCATTTTGTCATCCTAAGAAAGGATTCGCCTTGGGAGATGATTGAAGTCCATAATTGAACCAACATTTCATTCATGTAGTGTTTATGAATTATTATCCCTAGTTTTGATCCTCCTATGCTTATATCGTGAATTGTTGACGTTTGATCCCCATTCCTTAACTTGTTTATCTTTGGTAGTTAGTTTAGTTAAATTAGTTTTAGTTGGTTAGTTAACCTTCAAACCCCATTTCCGACCTGACTTATCGATTGCTTAGCATAAACTAGTGCACCTTAGTCCTTGTGGATTTCAACCCTTACTTATCGCTTTACTTGCATTTAGTGATTAGTTAAGGTAATTTGTTTGATTGGGAGAGACTAGTAATGACCTAGTTTTCCCTCGATCACCATTCTCCTTCAAAAAGACTTGCCTCAAGTCTGTTGTAGCCATATTCAAGGAATAGGGAAATCAGGAAATCTTTTCTCAGAATCTTCAGCTCCTTCCCAACTAGCCTCATGAGTAGGGCAATTCTCCCATTGTACCAAATACTGCACTTGTGCCCTATTCTGAAATTTGATAGTGTGTTTATTCAGAATAGTTTCAGGTTGGAAATCTTTTCTCAGAATCTTCAGCTCCTTCCCAACTAGCCTCAAGGTATTTATGCTTCTGGAATAATATATACCAAGTATGTACTCCTTATGTCTTTAGACTGTAATTTAACAATTTTATATGTAACTTGGTATAGATTTTGTATACGGAAAATTACTACTCCGTATGTTGTATACATTGACTGTAGTACTCGTAGCTAGCTTTGCTTCACGTTACTTGGAAGAAAATACACTCAAAATTGAAACTGCAAATCTGCAATATAAATATAAGGGCTCTAAAACTTCAATCCTCATCTCACATATAATATTATTTAAAGAAGTTTAAGCGATTAAGTAAAAAGAAAGAAAAAAAAAACAAATCAACATCTTTATGCATTGAAATCAAATTCAATGCATATTTTATGCATTGAAATCAAATTCACAAAGTTAACATTGTCATTCAGAGATTTTTTATACTTTTAACGGTTCTCGTGCTATTGTCATTAAGATATTGCTGAATGTCTACAAGAAGCGAGATAAGAACCAAACTCCTTGTCTTAGGGTCCGAACCAGATTCTCAAATGAAAAAAAAAAGAAGCATTGTGTTCCAAGGGAACGCCATTAAAAAAGAAAAAACAAGTAATGCAAAAATTGGAAGCTCTACATGACTTTGTTCTTAATAAAATAAAGGTAAAATTGTCAAAAATAATACCTTCTTTTTACCTTACTTTGTGAGCTATTAGTTATGTCAAATAATAACTTGAGTTAAAAATTTGTTTTAAAAATGGTACCTTGTTGCAACATTCCGGTCAAAATCATAATTTTCCGCCTATTGATTCCGATTGTTGCCGCAATTTTAGAGGGAATTCATCGCATGTTCACAAGCGCTCATCTTACCAAATTCAAAGTACTTCCAGGCCGTTCCCTCCAAATAAATGAGTGTATATCTAAAATTCGTGTCTAAGTGTGGATGTCCTGCTCTTCTTATAAGAAGTTAACATAGGCGCGTCATTTTTTGGCTAGGTTTGTTACACACGCACAATTTTTTGGAGGGAAGGTTGAATCAATCACCGGAAAATTGTGATTTTGACCTGAATGTTGCAACAATGTACCATTTTTAAAATAAGTTTTTAATTCAAGGTACTACTTGACATAACTAAAAACATAAGGTACTAGCTCACAAAGTGAGGCAAAAAGAAGGTACTTTTTGACAATTTTGCCTAAAATAATAAAAACAAGTATATTGGAGTAACTTATAAACTAACATCAAAAAAGTTCCACCAACAAAGAAAAATAGCTACCTGCACAACACACCCTCTTCATCCCTTTTTCCTAAACTTACAAATTCTGCACAAACCCAACCTTGGCGCTTTTAAGATTGTTGTGTTCTTATTATGACTACAACATGTCTCTGGAAATTCTTGACAATATCAACTTCATCTCACTTTATTGCGAAAAAATTTAGGGTTTTGCCTGAATTAATCAACCAAAAGTCTTCCGTTTGAATCAGCAGAACTAAATTACCCTCTTGGGATCTCGAGCTTGAGTCAAATGATCCTGCCAAAGTTTTAACCATAACGCGTTGATCAATTTGATATTAAAAAATGATCACAAATCTAAGAGAAGTAAAATAAGTACTCAAAACATCTAATTTGAAATGCTAAAACAATGACAGTTATTCCTAATCACAGTAATAATTCTATAATCTCCAGATTGGCGGTGTCAAACAGTTCATGATATCAAAGCAAAAGAGAAAAAGAGAAAAACATTCCCCTTATTATTAGTTATTTAACAAAAAAACTATCTTTTAACCCGAAAGAAGGTTTTAAAATTGAATCTAACTAATGCAAGTAAATGAGCAGGGCAGTCTAAAACAAAAAGTAAGTCAATATGTGGATGGAAGGAAGAAGCGGTTAACAGAAACCATATTAACAATATAAATAAACTAAAATGAATAAGTGAAATTCATAGGCAAAATTCATAGGAAAAATTCATAGGGTAAGGGAAGGACTCAGTAGACAACAAGATTAACAATAATTCACTCCCATAACACCTAATTTTACACATTTGAACTCAAATAAGAACACCCTATATATAAAACAAAAGTATGCTCCAATCACAGACATCTCGTTGGGTGATCTACAGTTGGTGTAGCGAGCCGGAAGCTATAATTCCACGGCCGTTTAGGTCATGTGACCTACACCGAGTAATACTGGGTTTCTGGTTGACAGATGCCCAAGTTATGACACTAAGTGCATGTTTGGTATGAATCTAGGAAAGGAAATGGATTGGAAACATGTAAGAAGGAGAAATAGTAATGTTAAGTGTTACCATTATTTGTTGTTTGGTATAAGGAAAACAATCCTTTATATCAAATTAGGGATTGAGGAGGGAAACATTTTGTTGCCACAGGATTAGGAGAGGTAACAAATTGGTGGTAACGGTTACCCTTTGGAAGTGGAGTGTGTTAACCATCTTTCATACCAAACAATAGGTAATGGAATTAGTTAATTGGTTCCATTTCCAACACTTAAAAAGTGCTATACCAAACATGCTCTAATATTCTATAAGCATCCTGGTTTATGAATCTCTACTAAAAAGGCCTATGAACCATTCCCATGCCAGTCAAGTTTTTTTAAAAAAACTACCACGTTAGATAATACGTTAGCTTGTCACTAGAGTCACACTAATTAAAACATATATTCCTTCCCAGTTTTCTTACATCCAATTTCCCAGTTGTCTATGGCTAACAATTCAATTTGTGCAGCACTTGTTACAAGCCTATTCTACAAAAAACCACTTAAACAATTAATAAAGCAGCCCAAAGAGGCCGAGCAGGGAGGTCTAAAACGGTAACCTTAGCTTAATTGGCTGTTTTAAGGCCCTTAACTCCAATATTAGTAATTTCAAGCCTGAGGCCTTGGGCCTTGGGGAAGGATCTAATAAGCACTAGCGGCTAGTTTTCTAGGTATTGTGGAAGGAGAGAACGTACACTTGTACCATAAGCTCCCATTACAAGGGCGGGTAACAATACCATTTGTGATGAATGTGCAGGGGTTATCACTGTTTTCGGGAGACAACCAAATGACAACCTTTATGTTGGGCATAACAATTGACAATTCTAGTCATTCTTATTGATTCAATTCTCAAATTTATGTATTTCCTCTCATCATCCAAAAGGATAAATGTTGATATAGAGCTAGTGGGAAGAAAAACAATCAGCCCTATATGTCACATGATGAACCTTTCGGGTTTAAAAAAGATGAAGCAACCTTGATCTACTCAGTTCCTCGAGTTCTAAAGTAATATGTCAAGACAACAATAAAATGCTTTGAATCCTTAGGAGGTATGCATAAAAACAGAAGGCCACTGTAGAAACCAAAGCGAATACACAGGGAAGAGAAAACAAAACTATTTTTTTACCGTGATAAAGTCGAAAGCTTTTGTCTCTTCTTTCGGTGCATTCATTGTAACAGTAGATGCTTGACCAGGCATGTTTGCATTGAATATATCAGGTAGAGCGGAAACATCTGCTGCGAAAGTTCCAGCAGCATTACCACCAGCAAGATTATTGGGATTCATGTTGCCTATAGACTGTAAATTGGCCATAGCTGCCATGAACTGCTGCTGAGCAAGGTACCCATTCATGGCACCATAATTAACTTGGGTTGCAGGATAAAACTGATTATACAACATTCCAGGAGGCATACTGTATGGAACAGATCCCATAGGAAAGGCATTTGCACTAGTGGTAGCTTTCTGAGGATCAAAACCACTGCTAAGAGTATCATTTAACTTTTGGGGAGCAGGATTCGAGTTTGAAAATATTGATTCTGCAAATGTTTTCTCATTTATCACTGAGCCATTTCCACTAACGGATAAGTCCGCCATTAGGTTGTTAACATTGTTCGTCTGATTCCCTTGCGTCGTCAGAGGTTCTGAGGACCCAAATATATCAAAAGGATCAGGGCCGCCGCCGAAACTTGGCGCTTCAACAGTAGTAGAAGTTTCTCCAACAGTCATCCCAGCAAAGAGGTCACTTCCCTGGTCTTTATCTTCACCCGTATGGAAAGAGACGTCAGCAAATGGGTCATCATCAGTTTTTAGTTCACTCTTACTCAGATCAATGCCTGTACCATCCCCAAATAAATCATCAATTAAGAGAGAGGATGACAATGGCTTGCTCGCAACAACTTCTTGCTCATTCTGGCTTTCGTTGGGTTCTTCTCCAAGCAAATCACCATATCCTGTATCTATCAGGTCTGGCATCTCAACCACTGTTCTGTCAACTTTTGTAGGCTGTTCCGAAGAATTTCCACCTATGAGACTTAAGACCTGCCATTTCAATGGTTTAATCAGTCACCAACTGTAGAAAAAGTTAATGTCTTAAATAAAATTAAGTTAAAATAAGTTGAACCAAACAAGGCCATAGTCCGTTCATATCTGGGACACACAACAGCATACAATACCACCAATATGTATCCCACCTATGGAGGAGTCTTAAAGTTGGAAGATCTTGAATCTTAATGTATGTAGCATTGTAGCCTTAGCCCAACAACAAAGCATAGGGAAATTGTCTCTTTTGATTCCACGATAGCTAGAGATTCTCACAAGTACTAAACAGCCTAAAAAAATTACTCCATAAAACTTAAACCAAAACTATATTTAGGACATCAAAGTATCAAACGGGTGCACTGTCGAAAACTAAAGTCTTATTAGGATATTTAGTTAACCAAATGGTTGAAGGACATTCAAAATTCCTCCATATAGAAGTGACAGCTAGCTATTACCTATAATTTGAATGATTAAAAAAGTTAGAATAACCTCAGATGTGAATTTATCTGATTATCTCACTCTACAACTCTAGCCCCTCAACTCTCTCACCTCCATTCTGCCATACGATTGATGGCTATAAATGATGGGGCTTTTTTCCCTCTCTTCCAACTGCTCATTACTTCAGAAATTCCTCTTGTTGCTTTCTCTGTCCAATTTATTCATTTTTTAATTTCTGATAATGTACCATCTTTCTCAATTTCCTCAAGCCATTTCTTACCTCTCACCATAGTTATATAACTAAACCATATAACAGAAATGAGAATGGAAAATGGGGAAATGGCAAAGCCAGAAAACGGGGATGCATTGAATAGAAAAAATAAAATCTTAAAAGTTCTTGCCCATATCCCATAAATTAACAATACAGTTATACCTGTTGCCACAGGCTCATTGTTGATATTTTAAATAAAACTTCAATGGTCCAGTATTCATATCAGGCCAAAATAAATTAATTTGTAACATCAAATTGTGTACAGTCTCAAGCTCTTGGGAAAAAGGGATGTGCGAAGTTATGAAAAGCTGAAACAATTCGACTTCCAGAAGGCACTTTGAATGCACTTCGTTCCCCTTAATAAAACCTTTGAGATGTGTACACTATATTGTTTCAGAAATATCAAAATATGACCTGGTGGATGTTTAGAACTTCACAAGAACTGAGAAACAAACAAAAAGCCCAGAGAATTCTCTAATTAGTAATGGACCTAACAAGGATTATAGGGAGAAATTATGTAGAAAAGCTCAATGTTTAGGAGATGCTTGATAGGGTGAACTATTGTAAAAAGATGATAAAAGGAGATTCCACAGTGCATAACATATTTAATGTACAAGGACAACAACATTCTCGAGTTTTGCAATTAGAATTTTTCTAAATTGTGATTAATGGAAAGATAAGCTACAATAAAATAAAGAACAAAAACTAGAGTTAAGCAAAGAAGAAGCTACTGATAAGGAAACACGGAAACATACTCTGTTTGCCTTCTCTCTCAATGAAGATTGAGGAGACTCGGAACATTTGATAACCAAATCTACGTGTTCAGTAAAGTAAGAAGCCACAATAGCAAAATGCTCATCATCATTTTTTCTCAAAATTGCTTCAAGGACACAAACTGCTTTCGTCCGAACCTGAAACAGAAAGGAAATCCATTAAAGAGATAACATTTATTCTAATTTTTACTATCCAAACTCAGTCCATTGTTCATTTATTTCCAGAGTCATCTGTCTTTAAAAGAAAAAATTGACTGCTGGCCGCTGGATGAATCAAGAGTCTGGTTTAACAGTGTTCGGCAATAACATAGGTTGTAGAAGGTAATGCTATGATCCAAGGCAGCTTAGAATATCGTATACAAGAACATAATCACCAAATTCTAGCAGGCCACTGAATGCATTTTTAAACTATCTCCCTAGAATTCTAAATAAGGCCGCATACTCCCAACTCAACCCCCCACCCAAAGGGGAAAAAAGGAGGACACGTAACGTAAGTGGAACCCTGTACCCCATATTGATAGTTTGATTAGCCCTTATTACAAATTGTTTCATCACTTTCATGTATAGATAAATAGATAATAAAGATAATACCTGCCAATTAGGAGACTGAAGCTTTGATCCAATTGCTCGACTTAAAGCCAACTCATCCATCTTAGAGGCCTCCACCAAGAAAGCGTGTAAAGCATCTCGCGTTGGCTGCAGCCGCACACCACCAGATGTCACAATCGTCTCAAGAAACCTCTCTTCCTGCGTCTTACTCTCGCCATAACTTGAATTAGAATCTACATTTGTTGCTTCCGCAGTAGCTGGTCTAGAATCTTGTCCCCAGGATCCAGACACCACATTCCTCGGATTAGACGAACTACTTTGAGTTTGACCACCACCGCCATGATAACTCATCTTATCATACCTATCTGACTGGTTCGATTCATGGGTCAATGATCGATTCAATGTCGGACCCCTGTAACTACCAGTATCGTTCTTTTTGAATGACTGTGTATGTGCTTGAGCCAAAGTGTTCAACCCTTGTTTTAAGGAAGCACTTCCAAGACCAACTACCTCACTAATAAATGACTTCTTCTCTTCAGATGGCATCACATAATTTGTATTCCCAAAACCTTCCATCCTCTTATGAGTTACCTCAGTTGCAGCTGGTTTGCTTTCATCTGTTGAAAATATAGCTGAAAGTGCATCTTGAGCTGTTTCTCTAACAGCTTTATTCAAAGCATCCCCCTTAAAAGGATCAGGTTTCCCCTTATAATGAAGTAGCTGCTTCACAGCTACTGAATGCCTTTGCATTTCTCTCCTAAATTCTGCACCTGACTTCCCAACTGAATACTTTATGAGCCTTAAAGCCTAAAAATAAGACCAATAACGGGTAAAATTACCATTACCAAAAACCAATGCACCCAAATCAACCAACAAAGACGAGTAATCACATAAATTGTTCGAAGAAAACACGAAAAACATTGAATGCCTTTGCATTTCTCTCCTAAATTCTGCACCTGACTACCCAACTGAATACTTTATGAGCCTTAAAGCCTAAAACTAAGACCAATAACGGGTAAAATTACCATTACCAAAAACCAATGCACCCAAATCAACCAACAAAGACGAGTAATCACATAAATTGTTCGAAGAAAACACGAAAAACATTGAATGCTTTTGCATTTCTCTCCTAAATTCTGCACCTGACTACCCAACGAATACTTTATGAGCCTTAAAGCCTAAAACTAAGACCAATAACGGGTAAAATTACCATTACCAAAACCAATGCACCCAAATCAACCAACAAAGACGAGTAATCACATAAATTGTTCGAAGAAAACACGAAAAACATTGAATGCCTTTGCATTTCTCTCCTAAATTCTGCACCTGACTACCCAACTGAATACTTTATGAGCCTTAAAGCCTAAAACTAAGACCAATAACGGGTAAAATTACCATTACCAAAAACCAATGCACCCAAATCAACCAACAAAGACGAGTAATCACATAAATTGTTCGAAGAAAACACGAAAAACATTGAATGCCTTTGCATTTCTCTCCTAAATTCTGCACCTGACTACCCAACTGAATACTTTATGAGCCTTAAAGCCTAAAACTAAGACCAATAACGGGTAAAATTACCATTACCAAAAACCAATGCACCCAAATCAACCAACAAAGACGAGTAATCACATAAATTGTTCGAAGAAAACACGAAAAACATTGAATGCTTTTGCATTTCTCTCCTAAATTCTGCACCTGACTACCCAACGAATACTTTATGAGCCTTAAAGCCTAAAACTAAGACCAATAACGGGTAAAATTACCATTACCAAAACCAATGCACCCAAATCAACCAACAAAGACGAGTAATCACATAAATTGTTCGAAGAAAACACGAAAAACATCGAATGCTTTTGCATCTCTCTCCTAAATTCTGCACCTGACTACCCAACTGAATACTTTATGAGCCTTAAAGCCTAAAACTAAGACCAATAACGGGTAAAATTACCATTACCAAAAACCAATGCACCCAAATCAACCAACAAAGACGAGTAATCACATAAATTGTTCGAAGAAAACACGAAAAAACATCAAAATCAAAACAAGGGTTTACCACAAATATCATCAAATTATTAACTTGAAACAAAATCCACACAGCTAGATCTACCTAAATGAAAATTAACCATAAAAAACAAGTAGACAAAAATTGTACCTTCTGTTTAACAATAGGGTTCTTATGATCAAGCCTTTTTAACAAAAATTCAGAAACTTCTTTGACTATTCCAGAAGGAGAAGATCTTAGAAGCTCACAAATCTCTTCCAATTTGTATACAGGTGTGACCTTATCTTCATCAGAAGTGGCTGCATCGATCATCCGAGACCTCCAGTATGATTCCACTGCTCTTCTGCTCGTATCCATCTCCTTCAAACAAACCTAACCCCGCCAAATTAACAAGAAATTTCCCAAATTTTCAAACACACAGTTCGAAAATTTGACTTAAATATCCCAAAATCAACAAACCCACGAAGAACTAATGACTGAAATTGGTTGAATTTCGCTTTTCTTTTGGGGGAAGAGAGTGATGAGATTAGGGGTGAAACGAGAGAAATTAATGATACCCAGAAAAACTGGGGATTGACCCAAGTGCAGAAATTGGGAGAATTGATTGAAAAAGGGGTGTGATTTAGATGATCTGTAAGGGAATCAGATGAAAAGATGTTTCTTCGACGATAGGGAACCGAAGAGAGAGAAAATTTGCAGGGAAATCAAGGTGAGGAGTTGGGTAGGTACGTATGGTAGTTGACGTTTTGGAGTTCTTGCACTCACCTTGGTTCTGCGAAATCAATTCAACCGTTCTTGCACTTAGCTAGTCTCTCTCTCTCTCTCTCTCTCTCTCTCTCTCTCTCTCACACACACACACACACACACACAAATCTTGAAAACTAAAGCTAAATCGCAAAAGGCGAAAGAAAAAAAACTAAAGATAAAAAAAACTAAAAATTTTGACCCTAAACGTTTTCTTAACTCACTTTATACTTCGTATAAAGAGCGATTTCTTAGTATTGCTTAAAGAACCGATGATTCCCAAAATACGTTACTTTCTAACTTAATTCCCACCATACCGTCCACGTCAGCATGGTAAACCGTTTTTTTTAGATAAACAGCGCAGAACCGCCAAATGAAATAGCGTTTTATATGAACTAACCGCTATCTCAAATGGATGTTTGATCTTATATGGGTTAACTGCTATTTCAACTAGCGGTTTATATATATGGGTTAACCGATATCTCAAATAGCGGCTTATATGGGTTAACCGCTATCTCAAATGGCGGTTTCTGGTTGCAATTTCTGGTTGGAAATTGGAAACAGTGGGTCTGGGATATGTACAAAACCGCCATTTGAGATGGTGGTTCTGTTCTGAACCGGAAAAAAAATTAAAAAAAAAATAATCTTTTTTCCATGCTAACGTAGACGGTATGGTGGGAATTAAGTTAGAAAGTAACATATTTTGGGAATTATTGGATCCTTAAGCAATATTGAAAATGTTCTAAGATACTAAAGCTTATCTCTTGTTCCCTTGTCAATTTCTCATTAGTAGCAATATAGTCTTTCTCTATTCACCTTTAACAAACACGAGAACTATATCAAGTTAACATAAAAAGTTACATATCTATCTATACAGAGGTTTAATTAAAATTGTCTTATGAAAATAATATTTTCTTCCTATACCTATATTTTTTTACTCATATGTTTATTCTATTCCAATTCGGATTGTAAAGCTGTCAAATCTAATTTTCTAAGAACGAGTTTTCGAGTCAGATTTCAATTAGTACTTCACTTTCAAAACTTTTCTCATAAATGCTTAGGAACTCGATTTTGGGTTATAATTCCCTTTTAACCCCCCTTTCTTTTTCATCCTTCTTAATCTAGTTTGCCATTTTCTATTTTTGACAGGATCTACTATTACTTTATTACTTTATTACTTCTCTATTCCACCTACTAAAATCCAAGGTATGCACCCCTCTTTTGTCCAACTGTTAAAAAAAAATGACTAATTTTCTCCCCAGCTACTTTTTAATAAAATAATAAGTCCTCATTCTAATTTAATTGACACATTTTTATTAATCAAATTTGCTATTGTATATTTTTTAACATTAATATCTTTTATTATGTAAAAGAAAAAAAATTATAAAAGTGATATTTTAAATATTAATCAAGAAGAAAAAAATTATAAAAGTGATATTTTGAATATTAATCAAGACCAATTTAACAAGATCTCACATGTTTACCTTTTAATTTAAGCATAAATAACAAAATCCATTAAAAAAAAAGTGTATGAATTGTATATGATTACCTTTTAAAGTCGATTTGTGTCAACTGAATAAGAAGAGAGAAAATATTAGATAATCTCACATTCACACTCCCCTTCTAAACTACTCCCTCTGTTAAGAAATAATAGTTACACTTTACCTTCTCACGCTTGTAATGTAAATATTTAAACATTAATATCTACTTCCTCCTATTCTTTTTAATTAGCTGCAACACTTTGCTTTTCACGCTTATCAATACATATCTTAAAATTTTATATATTTAACTACCGAAAAGTAAAAATTATAAAAAATTAATTTTCGCACAATATACATTAATACGAATCTAAAAAGACCCCACATGAATATATTTTTCCTAAACTATAGATTATTATATATAAACAACCTAAATTATGTGAATAGTGCAAAAAATAAAGTGTTGCAACTATTTTGAATCGTAAGAGGTATAACTTTATATTCGTAAAAATTATAAAAAAAATTGATAATCCGAATGTACCAACAAGACCTCACACAAAATTGTATTTTTCCTTAACCATAAATCACAAATTATATTTTTCCTAGGATAAATTGTTTTTTATCACCTAAAAAAATTAATAAATTGTTTTTTACCACCTAAAAAAATAAAAATTGTCTTTTACCACCTAAAAGTTAAATAAAAATTGTTTTTTACCACCTCTTAACCGGAAAGATGAACGAAAACGTTATGCGGATCCATTCCAATGACTATATTTTTTATTTTCTTCTCTTCTCCCACGATTTTAATGTATATAAGCTACCACTTTCCCTTACTTCCCATTAATTCACATGAAGTTTTCGTTCATTTTGTAGTTAAGAGGTGGTAAAAGACAACTTTTTATTTAATTTTTAGGTGGTAAAAAACAATTTTTATTTTTTTAGGTGGTAAAAAACAATTAATCAAATTTTTTAGGTGGTAAAAAACAATTTAAACTTTTTCCTATAACATTAATATTTTTCCTCTTTCTTGCTCAAACTCCAAATCTGGCAAATGGCGTAGTCTCCTCTGTATCTCCGTCGTAGTTGTATCTATAGTCGGCGCCGCCTCTGCCAACCACCTCTCCTTCTCCACTGCTGCTGCATCTGCTGCTATTCTGGGTAATTATCTACAACTATTTCGTGTCTATTTTTCTGTTGATTTTATTTGTATTTTTACTGATTCGAAAATGTAATTTTCTAATTTTCTAAATATATTCTGTTGGATTTTTCAGCTTTGTTCTGATATGATTCTCATAAGATTGATTAGGTTTAAAAACATTCGATTTTTCTGATATGATGGGGTTTCAAATTTTCAAATTTATTCTGTTGGGTTTGTTTTAGGTCTAATTAGTCTATACCCAATTCATAATTCTGGTTGAAATTCGTATGATTGTCAGGGAAAGGCTTGAAGGAAACAAATGGGTAATGCTCCATCAACGCTTACCCAATATGATATTGAAGAAGTTCAAGAACACTGCAATAAATTATGTATGAAATTTTCTCTATTTTGATATAATATATTATGAAATGCCAAAAATTGGTGAGGAATTAGTTTGATAATTGATATATGACATATGCTAATTGATTGTTTCAATATAGTTAATCAGCAAGAGATAGTTTCTTTGTATCAAAGATTTTGCCAACTCGATCGGACTGCCAAAGGTTTTATTTCATCCGATGAATTTATGTCTGTGCCAGAGTTTGCAATGAACCCTTTAGCTCAGGTATTGAGTATGTTGATTTTGGGATCATACTTAGGTTTTGATTAGAATATTTCGCCGAATTGATCTTTGTGGTATTTCTCTGTGTAGAGGTTGCTGAAGATGGTGGATGGTTTGAACTTTAAGGATTTTGTTGGATTTTTATCTGCATTCAGTGCCAAAGCAAGCGTTGAGCAGAAAGCTGCGCGTAAGTAATCACTTTTCCCTCCTTTGTATATTTTTTTTTACGTACTTCGCATGAGAAAAGTTAAAGGAGAGCATATACATGAGCTAAACCAGTGTAACCTAATTCTTTAATCGTCCCATGAACCGAAAAAGCGAATTATAACATGAAAGTGGTACAATTTTGACCTAATTTGGCAAATTAGGTAGCGAATTGCGAACCCGCACCCAATCTCAAACTAGCGAATCAGGTTACAGTGAGCTAAACTATACGAGCAAGTAACAACAGATGAAAATGACCACCATTATATGAATTCAAGTGTGAAATACATATAATAAATATTTGTAATTTAAATAAATTAAAACAATTTAAAATGCAAGTATGCAACACCATACGTTTTTTTGACAGCATAGAACAAACTAACAAAGTAATTAGAGTCCTCTTCTAGCTTTATGTGCTAGATTGTGAGCTCTTTAAACAATAGTTCTACTAACTTTTTCTATTTTACAATAACATAAGCCTAGCATAATTCTCTTACTGTCGTCAATGATTCCTTGAGAAGAGAATTACACATGATGGTAACACTAACAACACATTTTTTCTAACAAATCCGCAACATCTTAGTGTATGTCTTCCCTAAACCTCATGCCCTGCCCCGCTCAATCTTTTGTAAACAGAAAACATGAAACATAAAAACATTCTTTCAATTAAAACAAAATTAGTTACCCAAAAAGAATATAGCTCAATATCAATTTTGCGAGAAAAGAAATTGCATGCCCATCACACTAATTTCAAGCGAGCTTCATCAGTCATCAACAGGAATGCAACCTTAATCATGGTCATCATATGTCTCATGCCTGCAAAGAACTACCTTAAAATAGATGGAATATTCTCTACTGCTTAAGTAATACTATGGAACCTTCCCATAGTTAGAGGCAAAGTAATTATATAAAGAAAGATGAGGGAAAAGATAAACATGTATCCAACGGATAGTGTCGTCGCATTAGATAGCTTGGGTAGATGTTCCATCAGTCACTCCTCCTCTCAGGCCATGAAATAATTAGATAAACATCAAGAGGGTGTCACCCATATACCAAAGAAGGGACAATGTGAAAAATCTTATTTCCTCAAGCTATCAGGAAATTATTCAAAATAAAAAAAAGCCAAGTACTTCACAGAACCTAACACTTGACAACTGATTTTTGCTGGTGCTATTACTTTTATTCAGTGCAGATTTGGTTTAGCAATTAGAATTGCATCATTAGTTGTACACTCACATAACATGAATGTAGATATACACAAAGTTTATAAGAGCTAGAAGTATATGATGAATGGCATTATAATGATTATATACAGTTCTGAAGGTTGCTTTCGCCTTTCTGAAACTAGCTTTTGTTTAATTTTCCTTCATGAAGCCAATAGGTAGTCTGGTTACCCCTCGTCTCTACTTAGGCATATTAGTCGCATTGTAAATAGTTAAACTGTATAGAATTTTGTTTCCAAAAGAGCTCACTGGGGACCAAATCCTGCTTCAGTTCCTCCATAGGGGGTAGCTTGTGTTCTACTCTATAATTTTCGTTTCTTTAGGTTTGTGGTAAAGTATTTGAAAATCTAATCTGTTGCTAGATGTACAGTTAGCTTTACAATTTTTCAATAAGTTACCCATTTGAGTCATTTGTCATTTAGTTAATCAGTTGTGGTCAAGTGGTGATTGTAAACTTATCATGGCGTATAATTACTTTTAGATCTCTCTCTTCTCCTTGGAAGGAATGATTTTTTAACTCTGTTCCAATACTTGTATTGAACATTTGATGTGTCTTTCGACGTATATTTTGTTTATTGATACCTGTGGTGGCTCCAAGTTTCAGTGAGTAGCTTTAAGTCCTATAACAAACCATCCCTCTTGTCTCTTGTGCAGTTATATTCAGGGTTTATGACACGGATGGAAATGGGAAGGTGACTTTCAATGACATTTTAGAAGTGCTATGCGACATGACTGGTTCATTCATGTCAAATGAGGAAAGAGAGGTATGCACAGGTTTACAAATAGATTTGTCAGAGGTTGATCATGTGGCGTGACAGCCAATGTGGTGCCTTTTTGTTTAGTTCTTCCTTAATAGTTAAAACCATTATTCATTATGAAATTGAACAGCTTCAGCTTCAGTTAGAGGGAAATTCTTTTCTTATTTATTCTGTACTAGTTACTTCTACCATCGCACTATAACCATTCTAATCAAAAGACACACGCTTAAAACAATTAATATTTAAAATTCATTGATGAATGGCATTAATTAAGTAGGGTAAAATTGTACAAAATGCACTTAGTAACTAGGGGAATTAATTGAGAACAACTCAAGACAAAAAGGATGATAGTGAAATCTGTAGCAAGGATTTCTTTTCTATGAGATAGGGAAGAATCAAGAATTTGGTGAATTTTGGAAACCCGAAGCCGGAAGGGTATTTGGCGAATTTTGTGAAAACTGAGGGGTATTTCATGAAAAAACCGTCTAGTTAATCATTTTCTGAGAATTTTGTTTCTCTTCCATAAACTTTCCGTAATAACTTTTATTGTTTGAGCGTGGCCTTTTATTACATTTTCCCCTGGCCTCTTTGTGTGCCCCTCCCAAAATAAGACAGGAATGAAATAACATGTAACTACGGGTAATGAATAATGCTGCCTTGAGCCTACAACGGCAAGATGGCTTTACTAGGGTACTTTAGTGGAAGCAGGAAAGCGTGGGGTGTTTTCTGCTTTGCAACAAATAAGAAGTGAAACATACTGTATCATGCCAGTTGATTTGGTTAATAGATTCCACAACAGTGATTCAATTTAAAGGGACCAGAATGATGTTATTGTTCCTGTGATTACCAATTTTATCGACATTTTTGTATGTTTTCCTGTGCTGTGGTATCTGAAAGTCATAGTGCTTTCCATTTTTTTTGGATCATCAATGAGAATTCGATGAAGTCAAAAGTTCTCCACAAAACCTGCTCTCTGAATTTGGTGTTGTCCAATGTCCAGTTTAGTGGCCACATAATTTAGGTGCAACTAAAACATCTTCCCTTGCAATTCTCAAATTTCAAGGTGCTGAATATTTTCCTTAGCTCTGGTCATGATCCATCACAAAACTAAAATTAAGAAAGAGTTCAGTTTGTTGATATGGGCATAGATCTGCCTAATATGTGCTTATTCTTAATGTGGCTATTGCTTGCCTCACTGTGTAAAATTTTACTTCCTATGCGCCACCCTTGACATCGTCAATGTAAAATGAGTCCTGTGGATATTGAGTTCCATCTGATATGTGCATAACGTACAGTTAATTTTATATAGTTTAACGTACTTTGAACTCCTCAACATGCAGTTAGCTGTGTATTCCATTTCTCACCCTTTAATACAAAATTGAATAACATGAAATGATCAATGAAGAAGGACTCTTACATGAAACGTGAGCTGTTCTTTCAAAATTTGCGAAGTTGATCTTTTGGAATAAAAGTTGAATCTACTATTTGCTGCGTCATTGCAGTGGTTCCTCTTATGGAATGACAATGCTTTTATATAGCATGAAAAATGGTTTGACAATTACTACGATGGTTCTTATCCCTTTGAATAAGCCTTGTGTATGTGGTTATGCTATGCTTGTGTATATAAAGTGCAAGATTCATTCAGTCCCTGATTTCTTATTCTGTGTCATAGGCGGTCTTGACGCAATTGTTGCAGGAAGCCGGCTACACAAGGGAATCTTATTTGATCCCGGATGATTTTGTGAAGGTATCATTCGAACATATTGTTTCTAGCTTACTATATCAGTGATTTGTTAGTTGAGTTCACCATCATTCTCTCGAAATTGCCTCCATTTTTATATTTCATGGATCCACGTGAATATAATAATAGCTCATGAATTGACATCTCATCTCCAGTGCGCTTCAGGGTGATAATGAATTTCATAAATTGTTGATTGGGTTGATAATTTTTGAAAAAAAAGATATATGATGTATGGCATCATTGAATATTGAGATTGTTCTCACATGCAATAAACTTCTATTTTTTCAATGCAAAAGATAGATTCCCGAAAAAAAAGAATCTACAAGAAAGTTGAATTATTTGACGGTTCATTAATTTTGTGAGAGATTTCTGCTAGCTAGTCTATAAAAATGAGCGTGCTGACAAATGTTCAGCCGTTTAGGTCTATTTTTGGTTCTGTTCTTTGTTGCTCTAAAATAGCCCTGTCCTATTTTGTGCTATGCTACCTCTCTATCCTTGACGTCATTTCTAATTTCTAAAATTAGGGAGCTTCTTTTGAAGTGATCTGTATTTAAAATGATCCTTTCAAGAGTTTGCAAATGAAATTGTTTTTTAGAAATTCAGATTTTGTTTTGAGTTACTCGGACATGCTGATTTTTTTTTTTAACGCTTGTACAGATTTAAGGAGCGTTTGTATTCTTATTGCATCCTAGATTGGATCGTCTTCTCTAAATTAATGAGCACAATTTTGCTTCTGTGATTCTGTGTGATTTTGGTTCTGAGTTCTTACAATATTTTCTGGTAATTCTCAGATTTTTGCAAATTCGGACACAAAGATGGAGGTAGAGGTACCTGTTGATTAAGCAAACACATGCACATAAATCACTTATTAATAAATCAGATAGAGATGTTGCTGGAATGTGTTTTGTGGGAGCAAATGTAGATTGATATGAACACACTTCATCACCACAATAGCAAACAAACATGAATTCATCAACCTTGGTACTTTGTAATCAGTTGTCATTTTGAAAAATTTCTGGTTTTATTTATATATTTTTTTGTGCTTTGTGAAGTTGTCAAATTCTTTAGTTTGTACACTATCTTACCTAATGTATCCTGTTATACATACATAAGTCTCTGTTTATCCCAAGAGTTTAAATATTTCCTTTTCTTTACCCTCAAAGAAGTTTAGCTTCAAAAGCTGTAATTTAAATTTGGATTTGAATTTTCATCTTCTTGGCCAATTTTGCCGGTCTTCCTTTTGTCATATTTTCCGAGAGGATAACGAAGCAGTTGATTGGATAGCTAATGTAGGTCATTTATCTTGTACGGATATTCATTATTATCTTGTTTTAATTTCAATTTTTGAGGACATATTAGGTGAAAAAACCCCTTGTTAGAAGGGTTTTCTAATGAAGCCAAAAGCTTCTGCTGAAACACAGCCAAACTTTGTAGCTTCCCAAGTACTGTAGGTGAGAAGGTGCCATCCAAAGAGGGCCGCAAATGTATGCAGCCTTCAAACTAACATAAAGACAGTTTCACTCTGATCAGTTCATATGCAGTGCATAGAGATGGTCAATAGGTCGGGTCTAATGCAGCCCATCCTGACACAGCCCATAGTGGGTGACATGGGTCAGACCCACTTATGACTAAAGATGGTTGTGGGTCGGGCTGGCCTGAAACCCGACCCGGCACGAAAAAAGTCCGGCTTGGCACAAGCACGAAGTCGTGGGTCGGGCATGGGCCTTAATTTTTAGAAAAAGCACGACAAGGGACGACACGAATCAACCCGGCACGACAAAGCACACGGAATTTAGTAAAATTAGCCTTAGGCACGACGGTCCGGCTCGGCTCGGCTCGGCACGAAAGCCTGTGGGTTTGGGGCCCTGTTTTGAACTTTTCGGCCTGGCCCGACACGATTGAACATGTGGACATGGTGTGGGCTCGGCCCGAAGCCCGACCCGCGACCATCTTTACTTATGACCCATGACACAAACCGCTCAATCCGGATATTTTTTTGATGTGTTGTGGGTCAAGTTTTGCCAACACAATCCGTTTTGACCCATCCCACCGAACCCGACACAACCCTTACCCACCCATGGGCCATGGCACACTCGACCCACCTAACCTAACCCAACCCACGAAATACAACCCACTAAACCCACCTAACCCATCAGAGTCGCATTAGAACCCAAAACGTGAGGTAATCCACCAAACCCATCAGACCCACTCGATCCACCACGTACAATGTCCATTTTTTTCGACACAACCCACGACTCGATCCACCCTAACTTTCACTAAGCCAGGTCGTGTGTCAACTATCCCGACACACGACCCACCAAACCCACCTATAACCCGCCACTTTGCCTATCTCTAACAGTGTAGTTCTTTACTTCTGGTCATATCCACCTTAAACCCACCACATCCTGTTCTTCTTCCTGGCTTCCTGCATCATACTTTCTCCTACTTAACTTGACCGAAGAAGAGGCCTCAAAGTTATGTAATTATGGATGAACAATCTACCGCGAAGAAACCTATGATTATTGAAGGTTGTTGTTGCAGTAGTAGCAGCAGCAGCAGAAGCAATGACAACAAAAGAAATATCGTGGAAATCCTGAACAACAGACTAGAAGTACTTGAACAAGAAGCTGCAAAAATGAAGAATATGTTGGTTGTTTGCATGTATGAGAGGAGAGAGATTATCACTGAGATCATGCAACTGTTCCAGACTCTAAGAACACATATTCATGGTTCTGAAATGAAACATCCCCTCAATTTTTATCAGGTAATTTTTGCAGGATACTTATAACTATATGTTCCATCGATGTTTATTTATATATTAATATCATTTATTACTGTTTATCAAATGTGTTTTTTGAAAGATAAATAAATAACACAAATTCTTATTTACATGAGGTGTACGATAAATATTGTACACCGAAGTTAAAGTTGACGTAAAATGCTTAAAAGTTACCCTTCTATATGTAAAAGTTATCTATTTTTAGTAATAAAATTTTTCATTTTAATAAAAAATATTTTTTCAGAATCACTAATAATGTAAAAAATTAATCATTTAACACTTTAAAATGTTTATTTACTAACTTTTTTTTTAATAATATAAAAGTTAGAGAAAACTTTGTAAAAGTTAGAGAAAGCTGAGTAAAAGTTATGTTGGTGCACAATAAATTTATTGTACACTTTGTGCATGCAAGACCTTTTGAATAAATAAATGCAGTGACTAATATAGTAATAACCATTTGGTTTGGTGTTTCAGCAGGCGTCACAGCACCAGAATATTGGTCTATTACAAGCTCTATGGGAAGATTCAAATCCATTCCTGGTATTGAGGGGTTCTACCAAGGCAAATATCATTCGCTAGTTTTAGAAGAAACACCCAAATAATGAAGTTATTGTAATACTTCCTCCGTTCTTTTTTAAATGACACAATTATTTAGGCACGTTTGCCAATGCACGATTTCAAACATTAATATCTCTAATTGTGGATCGGAAAAAATTATAAAAAGTTGATATGTAAATAATATTTACAGATACGAATCTAATAAGACCCCACACGACTATGTTTTTTCTTATGTATAAACCACAAATGGAAGTCAAAGGTGTTTGTGTGAATAATGTCTAAAACCCCATTGTGTCATATAAATAAGAACAGAGGAAGTATGTATTTCTTCATTTTGAGTAATCATATCTAGGAGGTGAGCACAACAGGGTACCCTGTCAAAATTTCAGGAACCGGACCGGAACCTGTTGCAAACAGACCTGAAAATGAGAACCGGAACCGGAATCTGTTGACAGGAACCGGAACCGGAACCTGTTGCAAACAGACCTGAAAATGAGAACCGGAACCGGAATCTGTTGCAACAGGCTCTTGAAAATGAGAATCGGAATCAGAACCTGTTGGAACAGGTTCCGGTTCAGGGTACCCTGTCATTTTAAAAATTTAAATAAACTATTGTTAATTCATTGAAAAAAAAACTAATTTATGGTTTGGGTTTTGATTGTTTTATAGTTTGGGCTTAAATTGTAATTCTATATTTATATTTTCTTAAAAATTAGCTTGAATTGGTTTATATTTTGAGCATATGAAGTATTTTTATATGGCTTGGTATTTTGGGTATTTCATATTAGAATTGGTGTCTACAGGATACCCAACAGGGTACGCGTTCCGTAAAATTGAGAACCGGAACCTGTTGCAACAAGTTCCCAATTTTGTTACCCGGAACCGGAACCTACATAACAAGTTTCGATTCCGATTTAGGGTACCATAACTTTTTGCTCACCCTATTCATATCTACATTCTACTCTTTTTAACTTTTAGGCGTTTCAAAATCGTCCTTGTTGAACACATTTATGGCCCCGTTTGGTTTGGTGTAAAACATTTTCAGTGCAAAATGATTTTCCAAGGAAAAACACAATTCCAAACTAGTTTTCCTCTGTTTGGTTCTTTAAAGAAAAAATGGGAGAAGATGGTGAAGATTGAAGGGAAGAACAGAGAGCAAGAGTGGGAGGTAAGGAGGAAAGAAGTAAAGGTGGAAAGTGGTTTCCTTCCCTTTTAAATGGAAACAGTCTGCCAAGAAAGTTCCCACCAGGACACTAATTTTTGTAACTAGTAGTACAAGACCAATTCTTAAATGGACTTGATCCACACTAAATTTATTGTGAATCATGCCTTAAAACTAAAGTCAACAACTTATTCCCAATTTATTTTGGCATTTTATTAAGATTATTCTTGGACATTCTCTGAGAGAAGTATGTTCAATCCTAAAATAACCATAATATTCACTTAAAAACCTACACAAGTAATACATGATGCAGTAATTTAATCAACCATTGTCTATTTGATTTTACTAATATTCATTCTAATTATGACATAAAACTAGCACAAAAAATGGCAGTGTAACTCTGTGTACACTAGTATTCCAGGGCAAAAATAAGCTGTACAATTTGTGGAAAAAATTCACAAAATTAGCAAACTAACAAGGTTTATGGTTTCTTTCCCTACATTTCCCCATTTTTATCAGCAACAAATTGTCAGAAAAAAATAAAATAAAATTCCACTAAGCTGTGCTAACTGCCTCATGAAGAAGATCTTCTGATTCATCAATACCCATTTCAGTTTTAAATAGAAGTTTGAGGTGAGGAAGAACCTTAGGAAGAACATGCAAATCTGCCATGTTAATGCTCATCATATCAAAACCGATACACGTATTATGCATGTGTACGTCTTCAAACACGGGAATCTTTGGGTATCGTTGGCTGAAATGTGTAAGAATTATGCGATATACACCAGCTTCTTCACCCACTTCAATGGCTTCTTTCGTAGTGCTATGGTTTCTAGCCACAGCCTCGTCTACCAACGCGTCCTCAAAGGTTGCCTGCATATATATGATACATTAGGGTTATAAGATTCGTCCCTTAATAATGGAGTGATACGATTCATGATGCTTTGGCTTTTCAATGATAATGTAAACAAGCAACTTAGAAAGCTCTACATGCAAACGGGTTAAAGGCACATTTTTACTATTAAAAAGCACATTTTTTGCAATTTAAAAACACGTTTTTGCGGGTTGAAAGCACATTTTTACAATTAGAAGCATTAAAACACGTTTTAATACAATTTGGAAACACATTTTAATGTGCTTTTTGAAGCATTAAAAGTACAAAACGACTCTGTTGCATCCAGGTCATTTTGTGTTTTAATTCCTTCAAGAATCACATTTTTATTGTTTAAAAGCACATATTTACCGATTAAAAGCACATTTTTACAAACAAAAAACACATCCGCTTTAAAAGAACATATTGTTAAGTACAACACAATCACTAAAATAAAAATAAAAAAATGGAAAAAAAAATGTACGTGCTTAAACGGTGAAAATGTGCTTTGAAATTGTAAAACTATGCTTTTAATCCGCAAAAATGTGCTTTCAAATTGGAAAAGTGTGCTTTTAAACCGTAAAAAATGTGCTTTAACCCGGTTGCATGTAGAACTCTACATACAACCGGGTGCACCTTCTAATGTGTGATGTAAACAAGTGAAATAAAATCAACCTTAAATTAAATAATATACCTCGTGTATTAGAACGGTAGCACCACGAGATGCATCTATAAGCGCCTGACAAGGTCTTGTATCTCCAGAATACACCATTTTCCACCCTGGTATTACTTCACCAATACTGTTGATTCTATCACCTGCTTGAAGAACAACGCCAAAAGCTTGTGGACAGTGCACAACCGGGAAACTTATCAAAGTCTCTAGCCCCGAATCTTGCAACACTTTCTTCAAATGAAATAGTTTTTCCATAGATGCAGCATTTCCTACTGGGCTACTAGGTCTCTTCCAGTAGCTCTGCATAGGGGTTCCTTTAACAAAGAGTGTAGAATCGACATTAACTCCATGATTAGTCGTAGGAGATGATGATAATGACGATGATGAGTCTATATCTGAGTTAAGAGAACCCTCAAATGAATCCCAAGAGGGTTGAGTTGTATTCCTGCAATCCAGAAACTGCATATCTAGCTCCTCGAGTTTTTGGTATGCGTTTAGAAACCTCGTCAGTTGACCGGGCCCCACCACTAACAAAGGTTCGTGAGGGACTCCTTTCAATAAATCACGGCGTAGAGCAAGAATTCTTGCTAGACCTGTATGATGATCGGCATGAATATGTGAAATCCATATGCATCTTAATTTTCTCACAGCATCATCAGCACCTTCTACACCAAATCTGCTCAATAGAGGAGCAGAAGAATGTCAGACAAGAAAAAAAAAAAAAAAAAAAAAAAAAAGAAAAAAAAAAGGGGGTTTTCTACATTTTTTGTACCCCGGTAATTTATTGATTTCTACGTTGTACCCAAACGTTTTAAGTTTTACAAATTGTACCCCCGTAGTTGCAAAACTTAATCATTTTTATCCTTGACGCCAACCCCAATGTTAACAATTTTCGTCATATTTTTTAAGGATTAACAACAAACATAAGGTTGATTTTAACATAGAAAAGCCTTATTTTGTTTAAATAGTAAGGTAATTTTTAAACGTTAGATTAACAACAAGGATAAGGTGGACTATATGTTACAGGGGTACAATGTGGAAAATTTTAAATGCATGGGTACAACGTAGAACTCAAAGAAACGCAGGAGTACAATATAGAAAAACTCAAAAAAAATTAACGACTGGAAAGAAGAGGACAGCAAAGTAATCACACCTTCTCTTGAGCTGACCCAATGTGCCTTCACCACAATCAAAAAGCAAGCTTCCTTTCGAGAAAAGATTTATGTAGATAGAGCTCACGTTACGGTATTTGGAGGGCTGGGATGAACCAGTACCAAGAAGGACAATCTCCATATCTTCTCGGGTTATATTTTGCAAACAACTAGGGGGACCAAGCTCATCAAACCATGGCTCTTCTATAGCAGAATCGTTATTCTGTAAAGATATTTCTCCTCCGATGACTTCTTCGGGACTATCCCACAACTGCTTAACTTCCTGCACTGCATCTTCAATTTCTGGAATTTCAGCGCGTAACTCATCTAAAATTTGAGTTGGACCAGTAGAGGCAGGGATAGAAGATCTATCCAAACCAAGGTTTGCATACGGACGCAAATTGAACTGTATCACAAAATAAGGCATAAAAAAATCATTTAAAAATTACGGAACACCAAACAATAAGAGCAGCATTACACACAACATTAAAACCACAACCCTTAACCATGAGAGACAGGATTTCTTTTAACCACCGGTTTGGTTCAACTCATTTTGTCTGAACTTATTTGATACTATCTGAATACATCTGAAATTGTCTTGTTTGTGTGCGAAAATGTCTTAAAAGTACTTATTTGCCCGAAATTGTCTTAGACTGAAGTACTGAACTTATTTTGTCTTAACTTATCTGAACTTATTGTCTTAAAAAAGTCAAAAAGTTTAAAGTCAAATCAAATAGGGCCTTAATAGCCAAGCCCCAACTCCAAAAACATGTTATTCATGAGGTTGAGCAAGAAAATAAATAAGAATGTCGATTTGGCCCATTACACAGAACCAGAAAAAAATTTGCTTTCAATCCAACATTGACTTCAATGTTATTGAATACGACATGCTTCTATCTATGCTTCATTATTTAATTTAGGATTAGGCATATATTTTATCTAGTCTTAGATGGAATGACAGAAGTTACCGTCTTTGTGGCTGAACATTAAGTGGTGATACCAGTTAGGATTTACAGGAGAAAGGATAAGGGGGGAAATGTATTGGAAAACGGTCAATCAAGCTTGATACATAATGAGCTTGCCAATATCCTAGCCATACCTTAAGAAGATTCTCAGCGGAGATGGTGGATTCAGGACCCTGTGAGAAAGAAAAGCCAATTAGTTTTGCACTGATTGATCATCATGTGAAGATAAATAGAGTCAAGGGTACATAGTCGAAGAACAGGCAACACGAACCTGAGTTGAAGAGTTGGAGTTTAATGAAAAAGTGTCTGTACTTCGAAGAGACCAAAACCCAGGAGCAGGGAAGAATCGAGGACACAAATAATTCAGTCTTGCAGCAATCCTAGCACTTGATTTAAGAATTGGAATTTCAGCATTTTTCCTGTAAAAGACAAGAATAAGTTTCTTAACTACATGGAGCTATATAAAGGGGCAGGAACAAAAAAGAATTCTTAAAAAAAAAGCGATAAAATCAACTCACCTTTCATGTCCAGCCATGATGTGTTGTGCATCGCCGAATCTCTTCATCCAAACCTGATAAGCAGGACTACTTGAAACAGATGATGGACTTAAATGAATTACACAATTCACTGGCTTGGCCTTTTCAGGAAACTTGCTAGAGCAATCCGCGTAGTGTATATTGAGAGAATCCACGGACAATAAATTTTGAAAGTGAGATGTTGTTGGACAATCGACAAGAACCACTATAGGTCCAGGAATAGAAGGATCCATCACGTCTGAAGGATGAACCTGTGAAAAATGAATCTGTAAGAAACTTTACTTTACACAGAGCAGGAAAAGGCAAGTTTCAATTGAATTTCAATTTACCATAATATCAAGATGATCTGATTTTACTGAGTTTCCATGTTGCAGTTCCCGATATTTTGGCCCGGCTCTCAGTCCAAGAGCCTTAGCTTTTTCAGGATCAAATTTACCCTGAATTTCGGGTAATTCACAGATATAGATTACAGAAAGATCTCCAGGTTTTATAATTATTTTTGATTCATCTTCAGTACTCTCATTATCCTCGTTCGGTCGCAAGAGAATGGCTGACAATTTAATAACCTCATCATTGATAAGTTCAATTGGTTCTGAAAATTTTGATAAATCAGACATAGCCATCTCATCAGTGTCCTGTGAGGGCCCAAAGCTACGAGTGTGAACCATGGCAGCGTTCGGAATGAAAGCCTTCATTGCCGCAACCAAATGCTTGAGATTTGAGGGGCCCCACATGTTGACCTTCACGTTAATAAAAAAATTCGAACAATTATACAAAAATCATAAGCTTTAATTCTACGGAACATATCTACACGCAGAAAGTGATACTTACACATATTCCTTCTTCCCCTATTCCAGCCAAAGTCAACAAAAGACCTGCAAGTAACATATATAACATTCATCTTATCAGCCTCTTAATCATCCTCTATCTCACACTATAATTTAGATTCAATTACATCATCTAAGAAACAGCATAACTTATGCTTCATGCATTGAGAACTAGGAGCAAAAATGGACACCTGGAAGCCCCCCAGCAGTTTCCGAGCAGACTCGAGAAAGAAATATGTGATCTATCTGAGAAAATGCGCACTATTAGAGCAACAATTTTCACATATATTTCACATAAAAAAGAAGCAATGTGCAGTTTCCTACTTCATAATACAACATTGACCTTCAAGCATCAAACATTTAGTGAGGTGGTAAATTTTTCCACTACAACAGGAAAGGTAATATCCTGTGTTCATAGTAAGCCAATCAATAGAAGAGAGTTGGTAGATGTGCATACCTTTGACAGCTTAATCCTGTGCTCTGTGCAATAACGCTGCAAACCCTGAAACAAAACAGTGAATCAATAAAATTCATTTCTCGTTTTCAATTTTGAAGTTAGTAACATGCATATTAAGATAGATTGACAGAGGCACAAATGTACTGTAGCCAAATAACATTTCATTGTAAGGGGGACTCCTTACTTAAGAAAAGATTTCACCCAAGGTCATAAAACCAAATACTCTATGTTTTCCTACATAAAGTGGCTAAATAAGAGCATTACCCCCGTGGTAAGATCTTTAGAGGTGGTAGGTTAATCTCTTGAGAAGGAGAGACAAGCTATCACTATAGAAGCAATCTTCATTTTATATTGTGTGCTACTAACTTCTAACGGGAGACTCCTTATTTAAAACCAGAATTCACTTAAAACGAAGGTCTTCAATAGGATTCTTGGAACTTGGAAGGCAGACAAGCTATCACTATAAAATCCAATTTCATTTTAACATTACTAATTTACTAGTCTTTTGGATATTCTCTGCCAAAGCCACCAAAAAAATGTTTGGGCAGGAATGCAGGACTGGCCAAGAAAAGCATGCCTAAATTTCGTATCCAGATCACTAATAGAACATGCAATTCAATTTTCATTTGAGTCCATCGGCACAAAACCCCAGAATAAAATTATGAGCCCATTTTGAGAAGCACACCCGACATCTTTAGTAACTTCTATAGGGGGGAATGGAGACAATGCGATTCCCGGTAAAAGGACGACCCAACTACTAACTCTCCATTGAGCTATAAAGTTGTGTTATCAATAGTTGAACCTTTTTACTACTTTTCTTTAGAAACATAAACTTTAAATCAGTCCTACGGACAACTTCAATGATGCATTTTTGTTGTCGCTTAAATTCCCAGCTACATGGAAGAACTTGCTTGACCATTGGAGTATGTAGCTTTACAGAGGTATCTAGCCAATACATGCTACTTTGTTTGATTCCACAAATTTACATTTTAAGGAAGAAAATAAATAAATAAAATAAATAAATAAAATAAATAAAACAGTGGTGTGTTGATTGATATGTGGATTGATGCAAACAAGTGTTGTAGCACACCATTAGATAATATTGTAGCGGAAAAATGGTGTAGCTGGAAATGTTGATGTGGCAAGTCAAGCTACAAGTGGTCTTGCTTAACAATCAAAGATGCCCTAACTAAGCCAAATGGGTTACGGGATGCAGCTGCAGTGTGGACGAACTGGTGAACTACATTTTTGTAGGAGCCAAATTATGTCTTTGATTCAATCTTCAGAGTGAATATGGTTTTGGTCAATCCAACTAACCTTTTATTCCTTTTTAATTTGAGACCCAACCCAAGCTCCTTCCTTGAGGATAATCTTAAGATAAGAATGCAAATATTTGCTCTATTCCTTAGTTAGCATATCACATCCACTTCTCCAGCCAAATAGAAATAGTATTTAATTGCCTCAGTTATCCATCAACGTCAGAATAATCACTTGGGATTCGTCGAGTTAATAGACAAGATGTTGAGAGTTCAAAAAGAATAATGATGTAACTTTACAATAATCCAAATCATATATTTTCATGGTCATCTGTTACTTTTACCTACATTGGGAGTATTATACTTTAGGGGTCAATTCCCAATTTAACTGACTAAAAGTTCCAGATATATCTATTTTCACCAGCCCAGGTTCAAATGCAATA
Source organism: Spinacia oleracea (assembly GCF_020520425.1). Taxonomy (NCBI): domain Eukaryota; kingdom Viridiplantae; phylum Streptophyta; class Magnoliopsida; order Caryophyllales; family Amaranthaceae; genus Spinacia; species Spinacia oleracea. The sequence goes on from NC_079490.1 coordinate 185,919,097, forward strand.
AAACCATCTTTTTCACGGATGAGGAATCCCTACAGTAAAGGACTTCCCGCAATCCCAGTATTAAATAAATAACATCTACATCTGTATTGCAATTGTAAACAAGAATCTTTTGGACATAAGAGAGCCATCTAGCACTATTGTGTAATTGCTGAAATTCCACTATTGTGGATGACAAAAATCCATCTTCATATTTGGTCACAACAAATTTGAACATGCAGAGCAACTTTTTGGACTAGGGAGTAGTTGGGTGAAGGTTAATAGGAAAAGAGAGGGGGAAAGTAAGGAGGAAAAGTGGTTTCCCTTACTCTCAAATGAAAATGTTTTACACCCATTTTTTATCATAGGAAAATTGTTTAAGACAATTTCTTTTTACTTCAGAATTCTGACATCCTCACAGCCATGGATCTCATATGAGTATAACGGTATCTCTTTTAGTAGTTACAAGATTATTATGACTAAGATATGAAAGTACTGTACTGAACTACTCACAAATTTCAAGGAAATCTTGAACTTACACCACGAATTGGTACATTGATATAGTTTTACATCTTTAGACAGTTAATATCGATCTCATGACTTCAATGATGGGTGATTTATATAGACCAAGATAGTTGCAATTCATGGCATTTCGAGGGGATCAGCTCAAATGAATCTTTTCAACTCGATAAACATGAAAGTACATATCTAGAATAAACCTGTTATAGATTACCTCTCCAGCATTAAAGATAAACCTTTGCTTGTCGAAAAAAAGCAACACTGAAGGTGATGTATCTTGAGTATCCATTCCAGTTCCTAGAATCTGTTAATTCACAAAACCCATCATTACAAACTCTAAGCATTTGCATTACACATTCAAACCCAGCTTCAAAAATTCTATAAAAAAAAACATTCATTCTGCAATGCAACAGCTTTTATCAGCTAAAATCGATAAGATAAACCTTAGACAATCCGAAAATTCTTAAGAAACCAATCAATATTTCCAACATCATCCAATCAATTGTACTCAATTTGTCAAACAAAAACTGCAAAATTCTGAAGTTTGTCAAATTATAAAACCTCATGAACCCTAAGTCAAAGTTCAATAATCAAAATCAGAACCTTTATCTAAAACAAAAAAAAAATCTAAGCAAATCCCCAAATACTCATATGCTAAGCAATCAATTGTTTCAATCCCCAGAATCCAATTAAACCCAAAATCATCAGCAACTACAAATAAACAGAAACCCAGAAAGAAAAATGCCGAAATAATTCCATACCTGAACATAGCAAATGGTATTAACAGGATTAAGCTTTCGAATTTTAAGCTGAGGTTTCTTAGGCTTATCAGACTTATCTCTACCCTCAGCCCTACTCCTGTTAAACCCAGAAGAATCAGTGTCCACCATTTTTGCACCTTCTTCTACCTTGTTCTTCTCAGCCAAAGAGCTCTTATTTCTGGTTTTGAACTTAAGGGGTGTTGCAGGAGAAGATTGCAAGTTCGTTTGCTGTTTCTTGGGTAAGGATGAGAAGATAGTGCGAAGAGAGAAACGCCTGATTGGGAGTTGCAGGTTTCTGGGTTTGAAGAAAATTGGAGGAGAATGGTTGATTAGGAGGCGGAGAGTTGTGATTTGGGACATTGTGTTTGTGTATTTTATTAATTGAGTTTTTATGGAAATTAAGGGTTTTAGAAATTGAAGTGTTCAAAACTTCAAATGCTTAAACCCCAAGTTGATCATGGTCTTGGTGGTTGAAGACTTAGAAGGGACCATGTAGTCATATACAAAGACAATGTCTTTAAGAAGGGGAATTTAATTCCCCATATAAAGAATGAAGGGAGTTTTTGTTTTAAAATGACAATAGAACGTATCAAAATCTTAGGTTGCCTTTATAATTATAAATCGGTTTTTAAATGGGTAAAGCGTATGAGTATAAATGATGTTTGAGTGGTCGAGTAGTGGGTGGGCACGTACTGAGCAGTGTAGGCCCACGTGTGAGGCTAGCTTGTGTGCCTCGTGCGCCAACATGTTGTGCCTGAAACGGGTCAAGGAAAAGTCGTGTTGGGCTTGTGTTTCTCTTTCATAAATGAGGGTCATAAAGTCCACGCACGACCCGTCCCACGCGTCGTCTCGGGCCAGATCGTGTTGTGTAAGCGGACCCCCTTACTAAATTTAAATTTTTTGTTAACAAGTTAAAAATAAGCGGGATGACGTGCAGGTTGGCTCATCGTGCTCGTGTCAAATTTCTAAAATGATGTCCATGCATGACACATTGGCATGCCACTCATGTCGTGTCGAGCTTGCAACGACTTGTGTGTAGTGGGTTTGAGTAACCTGTGTGCCAGCCCGACCTATGCACATCCCATCTCTAAGAAACACAAAGGAGGAAAGAACATTGCCACCTTGAGAATTGTCTCCAATTTTCATGTTTCCATCAAGCTCAAGTCAAGCCCGGGAAAAAAGTAGAAAGCCAGACAGGGCAACTTAATTATGCGGATTGTTCTAGACATATAGTCAAACCAAAGTTTATGTCATGCACTAATACAATCATGTCATTCCTAATATATTTTTTTCAAGTAATTAACCAATGCATGATTAAGTGTTAAAAATACGATCCACGCGTGGGTGTTAGGATTAGTTGTCCACGTTGAAGAAATAGAATGAGATTGACTAACTTAAAATATTGGTAGACTACTCCACAGTTCATACCTATGGCCTATTAGTTTTAGAATGGAACCCAACTAAACTTATATGTGGTCAATCTCTCCTCTAACAAGGCTGGTCTATTGGTGTATGCCAATTGCCAAATAAAGTTAATCTAACATGGACTCCACTTGGCCCATAAAAAACTAAGAAAACAAATAATGAAATAGTTTTCCTTTATTTGATTCGGTAATTTCACGAGATCGATCATTTTAACCTATCATAACACCAAAGATAAGATGAACAAGAACCACACACATACATCCACCTTACCATAAACCAAAATATAACCGTATAAACAGATAAACCCACAATTCGTTCCACTTGACCCACAATCCCACTTTATTGAAATACCCATAAACAATTTAATTAACAAAAATGATTAGCAGTACTGCTCTTCACTTGAACACTTTATCCTCAAATTTCTCAACTTCTAACAACTTCAAACACATAACAAAACACATTATTAGAACAACCAGCAACAGAAACAATGTAATTAGGTTTAAGTTTAACAATTATACAAGCAAAATCAGAGCTGTTGGAACTATTCCAGAGAGAGATCAAGCTACTGATGAAGCAAATGAGGAAGAAGAACTCGAACCACCTTATGTTGGATTTGCATTTGTCAGTGTAAGCATTTCTCAACATTTCTTTATATTTTTGGCTTACAAATAAGTTCATATGAAAACGGGTTTGGTAAATGTTATATCCATATCCGCTTCACTACCCATTGCCTATTAAGCTCCTACTGATAGATGACATTGGGCCGGGCCGGGCCGGGCCAATATGGAAAAAATCACGGCACAAGCACAAAATTGTGGGTTGTGGGCCCGGACCATCTTTGGGAAAAAACACGACGCGGCGCACATCGGCGCAACAAAAATGTAAAATGTAGTAAAGCAGGGCTTAGATATGATGGCCTGGGCTGATATGTGGGCTCGGGCCCATTCAGGTCCAAAGCATATGGGCTCGGCTTGAAGCCAAATCGGCCCATGACCATCTTTGATAATACCTTATTTGAGTGCGAATAGGGTGGGGGATTCGACTTGAAACCTATCGTACACATGTCTTCCGTCTTAACCACTAAGCAAGACCTCATTAGTATCTTTACCGTTACCTACTTGCTGTAACATTGTAACATGAACGATTTTTATTATCGATATGGTGAAGTATTGTACTCCCTCCGTTCTTTCCATTTGAAATCTTGACACTATTCACAATTGAAGAGAATATTTTGAATTACGTTCAATATATAAGAAAAAAATATAGTGGTCTTGTTTGATTCGTCTCAATAAGTACTTGAACAATACGAAAAAAAAAAATATAATTTTTAAAAACACGTAATTAGATACATCAACGATGTAAAATATGCATTGAAAAGTGTGTCAAAAGCAAATGGAAGAACATTTAGGAACAAAGGGAGTACTACTTTTATACCAGAAGAACGACCTTAATTAATCTGTTCTCTTTTTTCTTAATCTTGATTAGTCAGTGTTACTCCCTGATGGAACGCCTGATATGCATTTGCGGTCAGCAACGGGTGGACAGAAGTTAAGGGATATAATGTTGGATAATGATATTGACCTTTATGGACCTTATGTAAGCTCTTAATTAATCTCCTACTACATTTTATATATCTAATTAATTTATTTATTAAATAATTAATTAATTACATTTCATGTAAATTCAAATTAACTTGCTTAATTATTAGTGACAAATTGCAATTTATTTTTCAGGCAAGGCCATTGTTAAACTGTGCCGGTGGTGGAACATGTGCATCATGCATGGTGGAGGTGATCGATCTCACATTAATTTTATGAATTATTATATGAATATGAATGGTCTTGCTTTTTTTTTTTCCTATCATGAGTAGAATTGACGAGCTGATAAGTTCTTATTTGTCATATCAAATATTAGTTCTTAATCAGATCAGATCTGGTCTGATCTGATCTGATTAAATCTGAAATAAGTAATAAGGTCTTGAAATAAAGTGAACTAAACAGGGCCTTAAACGAGAAGTAGAGAGGATGAAGGTAAAACGTTAACTAATTAGTTTAACTTAAACATTTTGTCGAACCATCTGACACAAGACTTACTCCGATTACATGATATTGTCAAGCTGATTTCACAAGTCAATGATAAATATTCTACGAAATATATAGGATTGTTAATCGTGTACATATTTATTTAGTTAAATTGAACTTATTGACTACATAAGCTTGTAGAAATGTTACATATTTTTGGGCTCAATCATTTTATGATGGAATATGTGTTGAATTGTGTAATATACTTCCTCCGCTTCAAATTAGTTGCAATATTTTGTTTTCTGCACTATTCACATAATCTATTTTGTTTATTTTTGATGATCTATACTTTAGGAAAGACATATTCATGCGGGATCTTGTTAGATTCGTCTTGATGCATATTTTGCGAAAATTCATTTCTTATAATTTTTACTTATCGGTAATTAAAGATATTAATTGTTCAAGATATACACTGCCAAACGTGAAAAACAAAGTGTTGCAACTAAAAAGAAACGGAAGAAGTAACTATTAATGGACATTGTCCTAGGAACAATTGTTTTGAACAATGAATTACATTTACGGATCATCACAGCTAATATTGGCATGTAGATTGTAGAGCATATGCGTTACAGGGTACATTTTCACGTTGCGACAAATTATCCTAGTTCCGTTTTATAATGTTATTTAAGATCCAGATCGATAAACATGTCGACTCGATTTCTATGCACTAAAATGTGTCAATTTTATTAGGTGATTGAAGGCAAGGAGCTTCTTAATCCCAGGACTGAAAAAGAGAAAGAACATCTAAAGAAGGTAAAAAGAAAAAAAATAGTATTAATCCCCTGTTATATATTGTCTTTAAATACTATGTAAACTTAAAGTAAGTATGATTAATTGGGTAATTAAATTTGAGCAGAAGCCAAAGAATTGGAGACTTGCTTGTCAAATTACAGTTGGTACACCAGAATCTAGAGGAATGGTCAGTTGAACTTCATTATTTCCTTAATTAAACTTTATTAATTACAATATTAATTTTAATTAATGATAATGTAATTTAATGTATGCAGGTTGTAATCCAGCAACTACCAGAATGGAAAGCACATGAATGGAAATATGAAAAAGATGGCCCTATTGTTTCTGAGTAGTTACTACTCTAACTTCATAGATTTTGTATATTATCAAAGTATAATTATTACACAAAATAATGAAGTTCAAACAAAGTTTTTTGTCTCAAATGTTCATGGAGTATTCATTTTAACACGAGAGTAGCTTGTGAGTTGTGAACTTGTGACTAACTAGTATTATCAATTGTTACGTAATACGTAGTACGAAGTATATGTGAATCGATATAGTGATATTGATACACGTACTGACGTACATTTTGAATAGTTTTACTAGACCTGGACAAAGGCGGGCCGAGCTGCGACAAAAATAGTCAGCCCATCATGTTGGATCGGGCTGGACCAAACTCTAGGACGTTTTATTTTTTCAAAAAATCGGTCTTTTGGGCCAACATAATGGGCTTCGGGCCACTTTTGTACCGGATTTTAAATTGAACCTGCCAAAAAATCAAAAATCGGGCCTAAATATGCCCAAACCCACTATTTTTGGGTTAGGTCAGGCCCAAGATGACCAGGTTTGATTTTTTTTTTTTTACAGTAGGTAGAATAGCTAATTGTGTTTTTGTATCCGTTTTGTGTACCAGGAAATACCGCAAATTAGGTAGTGCTAACTGCTAGTTGTGACAATAATGCTTCTCAAAATCTTATTATTGCATGATTTTTTTTTCTTTTTCCGAGCTCATATATCGGGTTTTCGTATAATTGATTCAATTTTTTTTTATAAGAAAAGATTATCCAGACGGACTGCCTAAACCGTTCTTTCAGGAGTTTGGTGAACTACTTGATTGATTTGCTTAATTGAATTGGAACAATGAAAAACAAAGATAAATGAAAAGAAAAGGTTCATTGACTAGAACATTGGATGTACAAGAACAAACCAAAATCCTGAAATCAAGATTTCTTTTTAAAAAAAAGAAATGGAAAACAAAAAGGCAGTTATAGCAAACAAATTTTTGCAAACTTCTACCTTTGATTTGCACACAAATAAAATTAAAAGAACTCAAATTTAGTACTCATTTGAGAGAGGAGCATGGTCATCTTGCATGAAAACATTGCCATAGATAAGACCAGCCAAACCACCACCAACAAGGGGTCCAACCCAGTAGACCCAGTGGTCCGAGAAGTCAAGACTAGCGACAGCCGGGCCGAATGAACGGGCTGGGTTCATTGAACCACCAGAGAACGGGCCGGCGGCTAAGATGTTGGCTCCAACAATGAACCCAATAGCAATAGGTGCAATGGTACCAATGGAACCCTTCTTAGGGTCAACTGCAGTTGCATAGACAGTGTATACCAATGCAAATGTTATGATGATCTCCATTACTACTGCTTCAATTGATCCTACTCCTGCTGCAACACTGTGGATTGGAGTTGCCTGCAGGTCACATTTGCAACAAATTGTGTAATTCAGTGGCGGATCTTGAACAGTTTAATTAGGGAACTGATAGAAGGATATATTAAGCCTTAATACGCAACTCCCTCCATTTCAGAGTACTTGCAACAGTTTGATTGATACACTTGTCAATGCACTAATTTGATAGTAAAAATATGCAATTATGTTATACGGAGTAGTAAAAACTATATAAAAAAAATTGATATTTGAAAAGCATACTTCGTACGTTAAATCTAATCTAACAACATACATAATACTATACAAAGACATTTGATTTTTATATATTAGTTTAAAATGTGGTTAAAGACAAAAGGTTGATGTATTAATAGAATGTAAAAGTCAAACTGTTGCAAATATTCATAAACGAAGACAGTAGTATAAAAGCTACACAAACATATATTCAAATTTTAAAAGGGCGGAACTAAAAACACGCTAGGGGCTAGGCTCATCTAAGCTATAACAAAGATCCGCCATTATGTGTATTATCAAACAAAAAAGTCAAAATGTTACAACTAGAAAAACAATGTTACTTTTTAAATTCAATATTTCATCAATATTTGTAAGTCTAATAATTATTGTTACCTGTATTATGGAAATAATAAGTGATGGAGCTATCATAATAACAACGGTGTCAATTGTAAGTTTTAAGGTTTTGTTACAAAAACAAATTTTTATGTTGACCCCACTAAATAATTTTTCTAGATCCGCCACTATTCGAAATATGATCAAGTAATTTACTCAAATGGGTAATATTTTCAAAAAGAATGTTGTTGAAACATGAGAATTAAACCAAGTACTCCGTAGTAAAAAAAAAAATGTACTGACCAAGCCACCAGTGGAAGCCTTGAGGAGGAAACAAGCAGCAACAGAACCAGCACACTGGGCAATCCAGTAAAGAATACCGGTGAGGATGGTGATTTGACCGCCGAGGGCCAAGCCGAAGGTGACGGCGGGGTTGACGTGACCGCCGGAGATGTTAGCACCTACTGAGACTGCAACAAATAGGGCAAATGCATGGCACACTGCTACTGCTACTAACCCTGATGGGCTTAGGGCTGCATCTTCTGTCAACTTGGCTGTAATAACAAAAAATATATAAATGTGTCATTCCCGGTAAAGATGGTTGCGGGTCGGGCCGACCTCGACACGAAAGCACGGCCCGGCCCGAACACGAGAAAAGCACGCCCCAACATGGGCACGAACTCGTGGGCCGGGGGCCGGATCTTAATTTAGTAACATTTGCCTTAGACACGACGAGACGGCCCGACCCGACCCGAAAGCCCGTGGGGTTTGGACAGGGGGGTTGGGCCATGTTTTGAACTTTTCAACCCACCCGGCCCGATACAACATGGGTCTGTTATGGGCCCGGCCCGATTAAGCCCACAATCTATGGGAACGGCCCGGTCTGTGACCATCTTTAATTTCTGGTGTCTGTTTTAGTTGAAAGTTATAGAAGTCACGCGGGAATGATGTTAGAATTCTTTAATTTTTATTTCTGCTTTTTAGGGAGCTATACAAGATTTTAGCTCATAATATTAACTCAAAACAATGACGGAAATGGCCTCAGTTAGTACCTAATGATTGGGAAGTAATGACATCGGTGATGGGATTTTATGTTTTTTCTTTGACCTATGGAGGTAAAAAGTATATTTTCATGAAATTTGGTTTGAATATTTATCAAAATTGTACGGTTACCTCTACAAACTTAACCAAACAACTTATCTTTACATCTTTAGGATACTATGTAAGAAAATTATCTAATTTTTTAAAAATTAATATTTGTAAAGTAATGTAGTTTTTTTTCAAAAAAAAAAAAAGAAATGAAATTTAGGGGTGTTGAGGCTCCCGCTCGCCCCCTTAGTTCCGCCACTGATTAAGTCCTTTCGATTTTAGTTGTCAAAATAACAAAAATGAAATCTATATTATATTATCAACGTGACAATTAATTCTGACTTGAGGAATAAATGAATAAGAAATGTGAGAAAAAAGAAGTACAAACCGAAAGCAATGCAAGAGCCAACTCCAGCAAAGACAAAGAGCAAGGTAGAGATAAACTCAGCAATGTAAGCCTTAATTGAGGCCCAACTGAAAGAATCATCAAATCTTCCAAAAGCAATTGCCATAACTCTAATTAATTAGCTTAATTACAATATTAATTTGCTAATCAAATTAAACAAGAAGGCCAAAGAAAGAAAGAGAGAAAGAAGGAAGATGAGAAATTGGCTTTTTATGGCAATAGCCTTTCCACATCACTCCTTATATAGAAACTTTGGTGTAATATTTTGCTTTTAATAATTATTCTTTATTATATTGTTTCCATTATAATGAAGGTGACATATTTTTATTTTTTAAAATTTATTTTTTCTTCCCTTTCTTTTTGGGTATATGTAAGACCAATTATTCCCATTGTGTAAAAGATTCCTACTAGGCAATATAGAAAGTCCTAGAAAAAGTACCTAAAGTCTTGAACATTTTTCTTATATAAAAAAAATAGTCTTAAACATTTTTATCACATCATTGTAAGGAGTTTGCTAAAAATTTCTCCAAATTTTAATTTCATACGAGAATAGTTTAGCAAAAAAAATGACAAAATTGGAGAAATAATTGACAAAACCGGAAATATAATTAGAGATTCCTCGTATGAAAGAAAAAATTATTTCTTAATTCATAGGTAATTGTTATATTGTTTCAAGTGTCAACGGCCCCTTACAGTTAAGAATATGATATGGCCGCCTGGCCGGTATTTTAAAAATATGTACTGACATATTTTCCCATTTTTGCTTCAATGGCTTAATTATGCTTTAAACAATTTCTGACCTAAATTAATTTTATCTCGGAAAGCTTTTTCAATAATAGCAAATGAAGCACATAACCCCATCGATAAACTTGTTTTTCTTAAACATTTATAATTTTATACTCCGTATGTATAGAATGGGGTCAATTGTCCCCCAGTATTGATTTATATTGAATTCCTTAAAAACTTGTTTGAAAAAATATTTTACATCTATTTTGCCACTAATATTTTTTAGTCTGAATCCGCCACTCGATAAGGGTTTATAAATAGGTTTTTAATTTTTTTATGACCCTCACTCACATGTATGGTCCATGCAAAATATTCATGAGTATATATGGTCGTGTATATATGAGGTGTATGGATAAAGACTAGAGTTCAAGAATATTTGAATTATAGATAAACATCTTGCTTGAAACAACCAATCACAACTTTTATCTTGCAATTCCAAGTTTCCAACCTGTCACTCGATTGCTCTTGTGAAAGAAATGTCTCGAAGTAGCTTAGCATGTGACAAACCGATTTTTGAGGAACATACAAAATGTACAATGACCATTATTTCCTTAAAGTTATGGGTGGATTTCAAATAGAATGTAGATTGTGGGGGTGCCCTACATTATTTATCATTTATTTGGAAAGATAACTTAAGCGGACTGCCTAAAACATCATTATGGATGAATTATAAAGAAATGCGATACAAAGAAAACAAAATTAGATATTATAATGAAGTTACACTTTAATCTTAAACTACAACAGATCCAGATCTAAAAGCACTTGGTGAATTGAATAGACTTTTCCATGTTCGGCAAAATTAGCGACAGCGGGTAGCGGTTAGCAGTTCGAGTAGTGGGTAGCTGTAAATGGTAGCGGGTAACGGTTAGAATTCGGTAAAAGTAGCAGTTGATATTCTAAAATAAAATAAGAGGAAGAATATTTTTGAAAACTTTATTATAAATTTGTCAATAGCTACCGCTACCTTAAAAGCTACTAATTTTAACGTTTGACAAAAGCTACCCAAACGCTACCTCTACCGCTAATCGCTACCTAAACAGCTACCTTGTCAAACACTTACAAATTTTACAATAGAGTCTTGACTAAATCAAAACGCTACTCGATACCTCAAACGCTACTGCATTGGCGAAACGAAGGTGTCCTACATGATTTATACCTTTTATTTTTATGTGAAAAAAAAAATTAAGGTAAAGTCATAAAAATGGAGCGCATGATTTTATCAAAACCCATTTAGGGCCACATAATGCACCGTCCATAATCATAAAAATAAAAGATGGGGGGGTGTACTATATTTATATTGTCTACACCCTTCCAATTATCTAAATTTTGGGAAAATTATTAGTGGATGTGTTTCATTTGGAGGCAACAAATAAGCCACCCTTTTTACTAATTATATGTTTGTAATTGTGATTATAGTTGTTGTTAAGGTCTAATTAATTAGAGAATGCTAACGTGGGGGTGTATGGTAGGATGTTAGCTAGATAAGCTTAGGGGGAATCTCGAGGACTTCCTTTTTTTGGTAGGTCCCTTTAATTTGTTTGGTTGGTGTTGTAATCATTCATTGGTAAAAAGGGGGTTTGATCGGGCAAAAACTTATTCTATTCAGTGTGTAAATTATGAGGAAGTATAAATCAATATCTGATATGTATTTCACAAATATATATCACCCACTAAATGATAAAATAGGGATAAAATAAAATAAAATTAATTTTTTTTAAAAATGGCATCCGTTTTTGGAAAATGGTATTTGTTCTTTGAAAAATGGCACCTGCTTTAATTTTTGTCTTATCTCTATTTTGTCGTTTAGTGGGGTATATATCTTGAAATACATATCAGCTATTGGCCTCTCCGCCCTCGTAAATTACACATTTATAATTTAAAGTCTTCCTATTTTATTTGGTGTGTAAGTTATGCGGAGTTAATACCTAAGGGTTGTTCGGTATCACTGTTAGTTTTTAGCTTTTTTGTTATAAAAGTTATATGGTTTAGATTGAATCATGAACTAAAAGTTAGTCATATTTATAATAATCATATTGATTTTGAAAACTGACAACAAAAAATTGGAAACTACTTTTATGATTTTCATATTTTATTTTAGTTTTGTAAAAAATAGAAAACTGAAAACAAAAAACAATACCTAACGGAGTAATGGACCTAAGTAACTGTAGATGAACTTATGTAACGAATATGATTATATGACTACTCTCTAACTACATTCATAAATAGTTATTGCTTTAACTTATTTTATGCGTTCTTAAATTATTTTCACTTTTAGAAAATTTTAAATTGAGTATTTGAGTGGAAGATAGAAAAACATACGTAGTATCTAAGAACAAGAAGTCTCTAGATTTTCAAGAGAAATATAGAAGGAAAAAGTATTTCCAAGAAAATCTTCAACAATTATTGAGTACGAGTACGTATTTTTGATACATTTCGTGAATTATTTTACACAAATTATTATTTACATGGGGTGTACGATAAATATTGTACACCGAAATTAAAGTTAACGTTAAATGTTTAAAAGTTACCAAATTGGAAACCCAGTTATTTTACTTTTAAAGAAAAACGGATTCCTTCAATGCCTTCCCCGTTTATCCCATCAATGTGATAGGCTTTAATCACTCAAAACTCTTTACTAATTTTGATTTTTCTCGGCACTATCAATTCCCATAACCCAATTATAATTTCCAAAGTTTTCATTTACTATGATCTTAATTCCTTGATTGAACCAAAGTTTCCATTAACACTCTCACCTCAATTTCTTGTTTTCATTTTTTTTTTTGTGTTTTGAGAGAAAAAGAAAATCAAATACGCAGTACATAATCACTCAAGAGTATCCATTTTCTTTTCAATAATGTGTATTAAATTCCTTTTCTTTATGTACGGAAAACTCACAAAACTGTAGATGAAGAACAACCAGTAGGCAAGTGGAGTAATTGCATTTTCCCTTTTCCTTTTTTTGCTTCTAATTATCTAATTTAATTAACTTTTTTTAATGTAATTTAGTCATCCGGTTCTGTAATTACTTACTTCGTACTATTTGCGTATTACTAACGGTTGAGATTAGGATATTTATTACTAATGGTTGAGATTATGATATTTATTTTCTTTAGTTTTTCTAGTCAGAGATTATGATGTTTATTAAAACAAAAAATTTGGTTGAAATTAGGAGTAAATTCAATTTCAATAGTGCTAATAGGGCCCTAATTTTTAAAATTAGAACAGGGCCTCCTAAATGTTTGAGACGTCCCTGGTAAAAGTTATCTATTTTTATTGATAAAAAAATTCAATTTAATAAAAAATATTTCTTTAAAATTACTAATAATGAGTAAAATTAATCATTTAACCCTTTAAAATGTTATCTATCAACTTTTATTTTTAATAATATAAAAGTTAGAGAAAACTAGGTAAAAGTTAGAGAAAACTGGTACTCCCTCTGATCCGTTTCTTTTTGTTTGTTACGTATTATTTTATGGTGTTTCATAATGTTTGTTACATGAGAGAATCTTTCCTTTTATAAACTTGTTATACTATTATTTTTTGTGCCAACTTTTAATTTTAATTGGTCCAATTTTTCAACTCATTAAATTTCTTTACAATTTCCCAAATATGTTAAGTTAGCAATCTTTGTGCTTTTCCATTATTGACTCATTTTGATAAATAAAACAATCTTATTGGTTGTTGTAATGATTAATGGATTGAGGTTTTACTTGGGTTTAATTTTTTAATAAAAAGCAAAAGAATCTTTATTATACGTTAATAAACGTGCAAAAGTCCAAACGTAACAAACAAAAAGAAACGAATGGAGTAAAAGATATGTCGTTGTACAATAAATTTATTGTACACCTTATGCATGTAAGACCTTTTAATTATTTTAGGTATAAGATAAAGAAATACTTTATTTCTCCTCTTCCCCTAGGATGTTTGTAAATATTACGGTAACAATTAATTTAATACTTTTTTTTTTCATCAAAAAAAAAAAACAATTAATTCGTACTCCGTATTTAAGAATATAGAGAGTATTACCCAACATTGAGTAGAGCTAGCATTCTTGTTTTGATTATGTTTTGGATTGAATTGGTAATAATTAAACATAAATGCATGTTCTTTCCTTAAAGGTAGGGACAATTTCACAGAATTTGTCTTTTTTGGGATCAAGTGATGTTAGACTAAGCTATTTTTGTGTTTAGTTTATTGGTGTAATTAGTTGTTCACAACCACTAATTCTTTAGCGATAACTTAATTTATGATTAGCTTCTAATTTTAATTAGTTTAACAATAAATTCAACACTTATCCTCCACATAAAATATTTAATTTTATGTTGTTGCAGAGTTAGTTTACTACAATGTCAAAGATGCAAGTTTTTAGCTTTTACAGTTATTTTTTTCGCAAATGAGCCATTAGGACAACAAACTATAAACGGGCAAAGTAAAAGGGAATTTAAACCTGTAATTTATCGTATACGGACCCTCATTCTAACCATTAGACCAAAAACATCATCGGTACCCTTTTAACTAAATGGAGTTTAGTTCAAATTAAGTATTAACATCAGGCCACTAATGATGTCTTGGCCTAGTGGTTAAGACTGAGGGTCTGTGTACAATAGGTCTCAAGTTCGAATCTCCCCGCCTCCATTTGTAATTTATATTGCCCTTATGGCTCATTCGCACACAAAAAAAAAAGTATTAACATCAGGCCTCCTCGAATATAATATAGATTGATGTCTTTGATGTACAACATATATAAAATTTTCAAAAATGGTGGTTAAGACATTGAATAATAATATATGATGCCTCATCCGTTCCTAATTTTTTCGTTTTTTTGGGCATGGCGTTTCTAAATTGTTGTCACGTATGAATTTGTTACGAATATTAATAAAGATGATTAAAAAAAGGTAAACCAAAAGTATATAGAAAATATTTACACTAATATAAACCTGGTCCATGCTAACTTAGCGTGGACCAGGGCAACGGAGTAATTTTTATGGTTAACATATGTAAATGTCACGTGACAGTTATTTTGTAATTTTAAATAGTAATTATATGCGTATTACAGTAACTATGTGTTTTAAAGAGTTACTATGTGTTTTGAAGAGTTTTAATGCGATTTGTGTCTAGTCCACTTTATATAAGTTTTAAACTTTTTTATTTTTCAAAATTTCAGATCTACATTCTGTTCATTCTCTTTCATTTTCTCTCTCTTCATTTTCTCTCTATGCTTTTCAAAATTTAGCCCAAATTTCTAGGTTTTGTTCGATTTTTTTTGTAATTATCTTATAATTCTTATGATTGGATCTATTTGATGAGGAAAATTTGAGGAAGTAGTAGATCAAGAAGGAGGTTCGTCGTTGCCGAAATCGAATCGAAGAATTTGCGCTCGCCTACATATCTTCGCAAGAAATTTTAGAGATCACATCTCGGTTTGTTGTTTTTTAAAGAATTTTAAGTCTATTTTTATTTAAAATTGAAAATATTTGTTGTTTTGAAGAAATTAATGTTTGTGTTTTACCGAAGTATCGTTTACACTTCGCGAATTCGATCAGTGACTTCACGATTTTAAATAGTAACTATATGAGTAATACATTAACTATATGGTTTAAATAGGTACTATGTAATTTTAATGGTTACTATATGTGTACAATAGTTACTATATTATTTTAATGGTTACTATATGTGTACAACAGTTATTATATGTGTACAATAGTTATTATTTTGTTGAGTGATTCGAAATGTTTGTTGTTTTGTTGAAATTAGGGTTAGTGTTTCACATAGTTAGTATATAAATGATATAGTCACCTTTAATTTATGTTGTGAATTAGTGTTTGTAATAGTCACTGGAATGTTCGTTGTGTTTATGTTAGTAGTAGTTTTTAGAGTAACTATACTTTTTTTTAAAGTTACTATAACTTTAAAACAGTAACTATGTGTTTAAAATAGTCACTATATTTTTTAGAAAGTTATTATAAGTTTAAAACAGTAACTATGTGTTTAAGATAGTTATTATGTTATGAACAGTTTATAGTGACTTTTTGATAAATAATAGTTACTATACGATTACATTATGTACTATGTTATTTAGAATATGTATTTGTCCGCTTCTTAGATAGTGACTATATGATTATAATGGTTACTATATGTGTTCAATAGTTACTATATTTTAATAATAGTCACTATATGTTTTATATAGTTACTATATGGTTTATATAGTTACTATATATTTGATATTTGTACGTATAAGAAAATAATACGAAGTATCAATCACATGTTATTCCAGGTCCTAAAGTTGCACTATCTAGTGACGAATCTCCGAAAATACTTTACAATATCATTTGTATAAGAAGAAGTAATGCCTTAAATTTAGAAAAAAGAGACAAAGGCTGTGAACTTTAAGAATTGATGCAGCAAAGCACAAGAGGTAGAAATAGTGTTTGTTGTTTGGGTGAAATTAGGGTTAGTGTTTCATATAGTTAGTATATAAATGATATAGTTACCTTTAATTTATGTTGCGAAATAATATTTTTAATAGTCATTGGAATATTCATTGTGTTTATGTTAGTAGTAGTTTTTAGAGTAACTATATTTTTTAAAACAGTATACTTTAAAACAGTAACTATGTGTTTAAAATAGTTACTATATTTTTTAGAAAGTTATTATAAATTTAAAACAATAACTATGTGTTTAAGATAGTTACTATGTTAAGTTTATAGTGACTTTTTGATAAATAATAGTTAATATACGATTACATTATGTAATATGTTATTTCGAGTATATTTTTGTCTGCTTCTTAGATAGTGACTATATGATTATAATGGTTACTATATTTGTACAATAGTTACTATATTATAATAATAGTCACTATATGTTAAGCTAGTTGTTGTGTGATTATAATGGTTACTATATGTGTACAATATTACTATATGTTTGAAATAGGTACTATGTTTATTTTATCATGATGTGTTACCATATGTTTATTTTCTTCAATAGTTACTATATTATTTATATAGTTACTATATGTTTGAAATAGATATTATGTTTATTTTATCATGACTTGTTACCATATGTTTATTTTCTTTAATAGTTATTGTACGTTTTATATAGTTACTATATTTTTGAAATAGGTACTATGTTAGTTTATTATGTTATGTGCATGTTTTTATGTTATTCTATATTTTTAATGATATAGTTACTGTATTATGGATAGAGTTACTATATTATTATCACATCAACTATGTCTGCAACTCTGTGACTAAATGACCATCAATAATATTTATAGGTATTATATCTTGTATTATAGTAACTATATGTTTGGTATAGTTTTTTATGTATATTATAATGTTATTTTCATGTTCTTTGTTGTCTTCTATGTTATTAGTAATAAGAGTTACTATGTTATGATCACAACAACTATATGATCATAACAATAACTATATCTACAACCTTGCTCGTATATGACTATCATTAATATTAAGAGTTACTATATCATGTATAATAGTAACTATATATTTTTAATAGTTATTATCTTATCATTATGTTCTTTTTATGATCTTTCTTTGTACTCCATGTTATTATAAATAAAAGTGACTATATTATTTTGACAGTAACTATATGACTATAACAATAACAATAACTATATATGCAATTCTGCAAGTATTTTACCATCGTTAATTGTAAGAGTTACTATATGATGCATAATAGAAACTACACGTTTTACATAGTTACTATGTTATTTTTTCATATTTAAATGTTAAATTATTAACTTTGTTTAAATATTATTGATTCAGAAATACAAAGGTGATGCACTCAGAATTGAAATCGTGCAAAGAATAAATTCTGCAAGGAAAACAAAAATAGGAGGAGAAGAAGAAAATCCCGACAACAATGGAAACCAAGAACGTGGTAGAGGAAGGACATGATGTGTTGGTGGAAAAAAAAGACGTGGTCCACGTGGACGTGTCGATTAGTATTTTTTAGTTCAAAAAACATTTGAGTTTAACATGGTTTATTTAATAGATGCAAAGAATTAGAATGTCGTAACTAAAACAACTAACCAAGTAGTTAATGTTTTCTTTATTATTGTTCAAGAGTTATAATTACTGTTACTTTTGATATAGTTACTCTTTTATATTTCAGTAATTATGTGATATATAATAGAAAAAATTACTATATGACCTCTAAACCATCTATATCATATTGTTTATTTTTATAATATAGTAATTGTTTTACAGCTAAAGTTATTTTTCTATATAATATAGTTAATCTTTGGATAGAATAATTGTTCTCATCGAAATTACTATATTATTATTATTATTATTTATTTATTTATTTATTTCATAGTTACTATTCTGAAAATATAGTTACTTTACAGAACCTATAGTTTCTATAATTTACTCTTTTTATTTGCAAGAATGAATATATAGTAGTAATTGTTTTACAGTTAAAATTACTTTTCTATATGATATAGTTACTCTTTGGATAGAATATTATTCTTATCATTTGTTATGTTCATAGTTATTATTCTGGAGATATAGTTACTTTACAGAACCTACATTTTCTATAATTTACTCACTGTTAAAATTACCTAATTACCCTGGTCCATGATAATCTTATGGTGGACCGGGTCCATACAAGTGGAATTGTATAGAAAAGGGGAAAATAAAGTTTGAGAAAGTGTTTAAATGAAACAGAGAAAAGATATTACGTAATAAAGACGTATAGGTCGAGAAAAAGAAAAGTGTGAAAACAGTAGATATAGATATAATCTTATAATGAGAAATTATTACTCAATTCGTCTCTTAATACTCGACCTGTTTTGACTTTTTGCACTATTCACATAATTCACTTTGACCCTATTTTATTTATAGTATATGAAAACAAATGTTAGTATATAATATATTGTTGGCTTCATCTTAATACGGAGTATATATTTTCAAAATATTAATATTTTTATGCAGTTAAATAAATTGGTGGTCAAAGTTGTGCATTGGCAAACGTGTCCAGTCAAAACAGGTCGAGTATTAAGGGACGGGGGGAGTATGTCTAATCCAGGTACTATAGACCTATAATTGGTTATATTCTCTTTTGGGTGGAAATTGAATAAAATTAATAAAATATGAAGTACAAACATCAAGATATCTTTCCCTAAAAAAAACAGTTGGTCAAGATTTAAAAGGAAGTACTCCAGTTGATGTTTGGTTGGTATGAAAAACCATGAATTATGACTTTTTAGGAAGTGGAAGAATGAATATTCGACAACTTTTGTGTAAGACCGCCTTACCGGAAAGACCACTTTCATTGCTTAACTAATTTGTTTCATTGTGTAACTAATTGTTCCATTGTTTAACTAATTGATTCTAGTGACTAACTAATTAGTTCTAGTGCTTAACTAATTGATTTCATTGCTTAATTTATATGACACCAAGATGATCTTATTTGTGTAAGACCGCCTTATATAAAAGTTTGTAATGAACATTGTAGGATAGTTTGGTTGACAAAAACATGAAAATTCACACATTCTGCGAAATAGAAGAAGTTGCTTATTTTGGTTTCTCTGTTAAGTGGAAATTCCTATGAGAATTATTTTACTATATTTAACTAAACAACATCACACGCTTCTAGGCTCCGTTTGGTAGGGCGTAAAACGTTTTCATGGAAAACGATTTTCCCCTTTTCAATCATTTTACGTTGTTTGGTTGGATAAGGGATGGAAAACAATTTTCCATGACTCCCTCAAAGGTGGAAAACCATTTTCCATTTGAAATGGAGGGAAAACACTTTTCCTTCTTTTCTCCTTACCTCCCTCTCCTTTCTCCCCCACAGTCTTCACCATTTTCTCCCTTTTCCTTTAAGTTACCAAACAAAGAAAAACTAGTTTGAAATTGTGCTTTCCCTTGAAAAATGTTTTCCATGGAAAATCATTTTACAATGAAAACGTTTTACGCCCTACCAAACGGAGCCCTAATGAAATGCTTATACATGGAAAAAATGTCTTCTTAGAAAATTCCATTTCACAAGATCAACCAAACGACCCTCAACCAAACGGACCCAATTTTTGCAATGCAAGTAGATAGGTAGATTAATTGTAGCAAATCAATAATCTTGACTATTAATATATAGTAATATTAATAGCCCACCACAAGCACTTCCAAGCCCAAAGTACACATTAGCCTAACTAGTAGACCCACTTCTATTCAAACATAAAAGGTGGTCTAGTCTACTAATATAAATAACTCCTTTCATCTTCACTCTATCAATATGGGACAATTTCCAACAACAAAAACTCACCATTTATAAAGACTACTCTAACAATTGTAACTAAAAAAGAAAGTTACGGAGTACAACTAAAAGAAAACTGAAGAAATAATAGACATATATCTCTCTAGTCTCTACTACCTAATCAATAACTACTACGACTCTGTTCTATTCACCTTATTTTCACTTATTTCAGGTCTAATAAGATAAGATAAGATAAAATAAGGTCCAATAAGATAAGATATAAAATAAGATAAGTTCAGGGCCAATAAGATAAGATAAGATAAGTTCAGGGTCAATAAGATAAGATAAGATAAATTCAGGGCTAATAAGATAAGATAAGGGTCAATAAGATAAGATAAGATAAAATAAGATAAGTTTAGGGCCAATAAGATAAATGAAATCCAGGTGAAGAGAACACTACGTACGTATTTTTTTTTTATCACAAACTCCATGTTTTTTTTTTTTTTTTGAATATAATGTTATTTATTTTAAATATGCATTTGTGTCCCATAGATCAAGACGAGAGTACCTCCAAAGATAGTAAAGTACTCAACTCACAAGACGTTTGAAGATGGAACAAGGATGAAAGGACATCAAAGTGTAGTCCTCCAAAATCAACATCAAAGTGTCAGTTTGTACGGAGTATGCGTTTTTAACTGTGGAAAGGAGACGAGATTTGGATTATTTACCGACATCAGTAGAAACCAGAAGAAACATACCCCACAATCTGCCCCTATTAGCTTTTTACAGACCATATTTTTTTACCATATTATTAACAACCTAAAAGCCAGCCCAGAATAACAGACTAAAAATGTTTCACATAATAAAGGCCCAGTCATTTGCCAACCGGGCCCAACCCCACAAATAAACTTTAATCAGAAGAACAAAAACAAAAACAAAAAACTAAATAAATACACAATGGAAAACTATGTACTATAATTTCTACATAAAGGCCCTGTTTGACAATTGGCTGTTGGCTGTTGGCTGTCGGCTGTTTTACTTGGCTGGTTTGACTGGCTGTTCAAGTTGGCTGCTTTTGTTGGCTGTTTGACTATGGATTGGTTACAAATATGTTTGGTAAAATCAGTTGTTGGCTGTTGGCTGTAGCTATGTAAAATGACATTTAAGGACATTTAATGTCTTTTATTCATTTTTCAATACATACTGTGTATTGTGTACGGAGTAAAACGTAATTACAAATAAATAAAATATAAATTAAACATAAATTACTTTATGCAATATTATTAATAAATTATTATTTTAATTAATAATTACGGAGTAATAATTAATAACTAATAATAAATAATCAATGATTAATGATTAATAATTAATAATTAATAATAATTAAATTAATAATAATTAATAATTATTAATTAATCATTAATAATAAATGATTAATTATTAATTAATTATTCACTGTTAGTTAATAGTCATTAATTAATACTCCGTAATTATTAACTTTTAATTATTAATTATTAATTATTAATTATTAATTATTAATTATTAATTATTAATTATTAATTATTAATTATTAATTATTAATTATTAATTATTAATTATTAATTATTAATTATTAATTATTAATTATTAATTATTAATTATTAATTATTAATTATTAATTATTAATTACTAATTACTAATTACTAATTACTAATTACTAATTACTAATTACTAATTATTAATTACTGATTATTGATTATTAATTATTGATTATTAATTATTAATTATTAATTATTAATTATTAGTTAATTAGTAAAAAAACAAGGACAAAAAAGTAATTTAGATAGTGAAAAGCCAAAAGCCAACTCCAAAAAGCTAGTGTTACTAGCTTTTCATTTTTGGCGGAAAAGCTGGCTTTTCAGCAAGCTAAAAAGCCAGTTACCAAACATATTTTTTGGCTGTTTGACCAGATTAAAAAGCCAACAGCCAAAAGCCAACCAAAAAGCCAGCAAAAAGCCATTTGCCAAACAAGGCCAAATTAATTTTATTACACATGATGAGCCCATTTAACAATTGGTTGTTGGCCGATGGTTATTTCACTTGGCTTACTCATGTTCTTTTCTCGTAACCAGATGTTCTTTCAATTATATATTGTGTTCTTTTGGTGCACGTAGCTCTATGTGCACCATGGTCCACCTTCTAAATTGCTTGTTAGTGTTGGCTGTTTGGCGGTAGATTTTCCTAAAATGTGTTTGGTAAAGTTGGTTGTTGGCTACTAGCTGTTTCACACAAAATATAATTTCCAAAATGAAAAAAGTCAACAACCAGTGTAAAAAACTACTCTTTTGAGTTTTCGCGGAAAAACCATCTTTTCAGCCAAGGAAAAAGCCATTATCAAAACAATTATTGGCTATTTGACCAAATAAAAAAGCCAAAAGCCAATGAAAAAGCCAGTAAAAAAGTCAGTTACCAAACAGGCCCGATGTGTGCTAAGGAAGAAGATTATTATACACTCTCTGCTGCGGAACCTTTTACTGACTCAACCGGAGTGGCGCCGGTAACAGGAACTTCAGTGACCTCCGGTAACTGTATAGAAGTACAGCAATGGTAGTAACCATTTTCATCATACAAAAACCTTTGTGAAAGATGAGCTTCACGAATGTGATAATCACCCCATGGTTCTGACCCAAACTGCTTGAAAATTTCTGTGGCATCAAAGGTGTCTTTCCCCTTTCTATGTTTCTTCCTGTTTACTCCTTTCCTCTGTGTTGTGTTCATCACAGTAGCATGCAACTGCAGTTTAAGAAGCAAGGATGTTACTATTAGTGAAATATTAACCTAATTGCATAGTCAATAGTCTGTGGCAGGGCAGAAAGATACACAACGGTTACATAAGTGAGCGTGAATATACCCCCACTGTTCCTGAATATTTGCAACAATTTGACTTTTGTCTTATATTTACATTAACTTTGACCAAAATTTCTTACTAATATCAAAATATGCTATATAAAAATCAAATGTTATTGGATTAGTCTTAGGCCTTGCTCTTTTGGACTTAGTTTCAGTTCCGTTCAGTTCAGTTCCATTCAGTTCAGTTCAATTCAGTTACTTCAGCTCCATTCAGCTATATTCAGTTTCGTTCAGTTCATTTCAGTTGCGCCAAATAAAGCTCAGAAGAACAGGGCCTTAATGTATGCTTTTCAAATATCAATTAAAGTTTTTACTAATGTATAATTGCATATAGTTACGGTCAAAATCAGTGTATTGGCAGTTAAACCGTTGCAAATATTCAGGAACAGAGGAAGTAATGCATTACCAAAATACAGGCAATGGTTAAATGTGAAGCTTTGTCATCAACAAGAAATTCCACAGATATATCAGACTGATTGAGGCAATTAAGGTCCACATGCAGTCAATAGAGATGCAACAAAGAACAAAAAAAAGTCATGTAGCAAACACATTCTCCTCAATTCTCATGAGTTTTATGAAGAGTGCGCGCTTAATCAATACATAACACGGTCTCATGATAATTATGACATATACAGACTCTCTTTGTTCAACTCGAAGTGTCCAATTTAGGATTGGTGACTGTCATTTAACCCCAAAGTGGACATTTTGACAGGATATGTCTGCCCAGAAAGTACAATAAAAGAGTGATTCAAATTAGGGTCATCAAAAGAAATTAGTAATTTATCGAACTTAAAAGCTCTCTTTCACTCTCTCTTTCACTGCATATGAATCATTTCTTCATGTTTTCTGAAACTTAAGTATCAGTAAGTTCTGATCTCAAACATTGATGTGCCTTAGCATTCTACTTTTGATTACAGTTCAAAAGATGGTCACAAAAAACTCAGGATGCTTTCGGAAAAGGAAACTGAAATACATTTACATATAATCACACAAGAAAACAGATTTGTAACGAGCACTGGAATATTGTTGTCAAAACCAGAAGGTAAGCAAAAATTAAGCAGGAAAGACCGGGAATAAGACAATTTACCTTTAACTTTTCCTTTGCATCTTTCTCAAGAACTAGCCCAGCTTTGACATACGCATCTTTGATGATTTCTATAAAAGCTGAGGAAATACTAAAGCATTTTTATAGGTAAATAAGAAGTTGCCAAGTGAAAGATCATTGAGCTTTATTCTAATGCATAAATCTTTGTTTAACGAATGGAAAATAAAATTAGTAGTAATTGGATACGACATGCACGAAGAAGTCGCCCATCGTTGCCTATTTCTTCAACAGGAGCATAAAGAACTTGAGCTTTACTCCGGGATCCTCTCATGCAATCCTGGAATCAAATCAGGGTTACTTAAATGATAAAAAAAAACATAGAGATATAAATAGTACAAGGACTAATACATATGGTGCTGTGAGGAAAAGAAAGGCATAGAGAAACCCAATCACCGATGAGGACTCGGTGAAGAAAGCAACATCAGATAGAGAAAGTCTCTCTTTCAAAACTATTGCAGACTAGTTTAAGGCTCTGTTTGGTTGGGTGTAAAACATTTTCAGTGTAGAATGATTCTACACAATTCCAAAATTAGTTTTCCGTTGTTTGGTTCCATGTAAGAAAAATGATGAAACGGAAAGAAAATGAAAGGGAAAGTAAGCATGTAGTGAGAGGAGTGTACAAGAGAGATAAGAGAAGGAAGGAAAACAATTTCCCCTTTATTTTGAAGTGAAAATGGTTTTCCATCATCGGGAGAGCAATTTTACTCATACGGAAAATGGTTTTACACTCCTTTGCAAACCAAACAATGTAAAATTGAAAATAGAGGAAAACTGTTTTACGCACTACCAAACGGAGCATAAATTCAAAACATGATACTATATTCATTAGATTCAATCTATATTCCCAGTCAGAATGAGTCTTACCAGCCCTTTAAGTCTAACAAACAAAGGTCGATTGTCCAACACCTTCATTAGTTCAGAGGAGACATTCTGGATAAGATCACAAAAAACATTGTGTTACACAATAGTCTTTATAAGAAAACAATCAAAATAAGTTCAACAGAGAATACCTGCAAAACCTCCTTAGCTGCAAGGACGCGTTCTTTATTCCATAACTTCAGCATTACAACAGTCAAGTGAAATGTTTTTGGTTTGATAAATATAGTTTTGTCTATCCCAAACCCTGCCAAGAAAAGAGTACAGAGACATCAAAGAAGACATAACGATACAAGCTGATTAGGCCTGGTTATTGGGCGGGTTGGGTCAAGGTTGGTGCGGGTCAAAACAGGTCGGGTAATGAAAGGGTCAATTTTAGCGGGTCAATAGCGGGCCGAACGGCCGATAGTGGGCAGGTCAATAAACGAACAAGGAAAAATGAAAAAAAAAAGTCGTATGCGAATACAAGTTAATACGAAACTATCCATATTTTTATCATAACTATTTTAGTCTTCAAAATTAATGGGTTATAAGTTTGGCTCTATATTGACCCTGTCCAATAAAAGTCATGTTCAATGAGAGCCCTACCCAATAAGAACCTTATTAACATGACCCAAACCCTATACGGCTATACCCATTGGGCTACCCTGTCCAATAACCAGGTCTAAAGTTGATACATGTCTATGATTTCAAGTTGTCAATGGATAAGACTGAGTTTACATCAATATTATCCAAATTCCTCTCTAAACAGGCTACCACCCATGGTAAGGTAGGAGGTCGAATGTAGGTAGGCTTACCTTTAAGATAACAAAGAGGCTGTTTCCAATCCTTAATTCAATGCAGAAAGATAAACAAAAATGCAAACACTTCAATTAGCCATTTTTAATTTAGTCCATTACCAACCAAAAACCAAAAAATACAGAGTTACTGATCCTTGATCAGATAAATCTGAAAACTAAATGAGTATACAATTGCATTGATCTTCTGAAGATTTCTTTGACTCCTTTAAGTATCTGGAAATAGCTAGAATAATTATTATTATTCCCATGAGAAAGCTCTATACTTAATGTGGTGTGAGGTGGAAGAGACAACTTTAAGCGTGGGGTTTCGAGATTTGCCTACTACAGAAATTATATAGGAAAAGAAACAAAATGCAGAAGAGGGGGAAGCAGAATAAAAACAAACATATATTTCTTGTCCAGACTAAGATTAAATAGTAATTTGTTTAAACCTAATATAGAAGTCATGTTGATGCATTAAGCAGAAATCTGGGAGGTAAACAAGAATTTCATACCAGTCGCTTTGGGTGCATAGCTTACAAGAGTAATGCTCTTTGTATCCGCTTTACCATTGTCCGTTTCATCAACTTTAAGTTTGACAGGAACATCTGGTGCTTTTACAAGTTTATCACTTTTTCCTTCATCTTCTGATGCTTCGTTACTTGAATTAACATCCATAGTCCCATGACCATCTGCATCTTTTGAATCATTGCATCCCAATATGGTGGACTGAAATCTGGTGAGCTTATCAATTAGTTCAGTGTGTATGGCTAATGGGAGCGAGATGAAGTGAGAGTGATTAAGAGATGGACTCTTAACAGCCTGTCATCAAAAAAAAGGAAATGATGCAACTTGCGTGTTACTTGTTGCGTGTTCACGATGTAAATGTCTCGTTGCATTAGGTGAACTTTTACAACTAATATCCATCCTAACAAATTAAAACTGTGAAATACAATCCATGCAACTTAAGTACTTAACAGTAAACTGATTTACTCAACTCAAATAACAGTGTTTATGACTGGCACCAAAATGATAAGGCAAAAGCATTTGGTATCATTGCATCTATCTATATAGTATAGAGTGCAGAAAAATGATAGGAAAAACAACCTAGAAGGAGAAACAAATGTCGACCCAAATATTCTGCACATAATGGTTAATGGTTTTTGGAAATCAAATGTTCTACCTTTTACGTTGTCTAGACAATTGTTGAATCACTATAGAGGTGTGGAAGACAAACACATACATAAAACCTTTAGTGTCCTAAAGTTGCAACTTCGATGATGATTATCATAACACTGAACTTTTGGCCAAGCACGAGGTCCGTAGATATGCAAAATGAAACACGAAGAACAAGGAAACAAGACATAGCCAAACATTGCCTTAAACCAATGAGACTTTCCATGAGCCGACACAAAGAATTTTACCAGGAGAAATCACTGATTTTCCACACATATCATCAGGTAAGCAAGAAATTATTAGAGGTGGTTATTACTTATTTAGTATTCCTCTGGACATCAAGAAAGTAGAATCTAGGAAAAGAATTTCTTCAAATGATCAACGAATACGTAATTCTCAGTGCTGTAAAATAGCTATTTCCTTGCAACCAAAAAAGCATTTTCCAGACAATGAGCATTTGGTGACAAGAAACTTACCTCATCAATTATAGCCTGGATTTTTTCTGAAGCTTTGGTAATTACATCCATGGAGTCACCTTTAATTACTGAAACAAGGATAATTGTCAGCTCATAAAAATGAAAAATGAAAAATGAAAAAATGCAGAATTGTAGACATTACATGTTTACACGAAGAATAGAGGTATCTTTAGGAAAAGAACTATTTGTGTACAATTCAAGAGAAGACGTACGCTGCTAGAAGCATAGAAATGCTTAAACAATATTACACATCTCTTTTATAAACAAACCTCCATATCAAAGCTTAATCAAATGGATTCCAGTTTAAAAGTAGGCGAAAGAATGTGATGAAAAGCAAGGCACGATTAGCAAAAATCTAAAACTCCACGAACTACCATTAATTTGAAGAAAAGATGTCAACTAAAAGTTCGAATGCAAAAGTGCTGACGAGCTATCTTGGCAGAGAGAAAAAGAAAATGAAAATGATAGATCGCTTGCTTCTGTACAAGAGCCAGTAAGAATCTTTGTACTCTTTGTCTACCATAAGATTATAAGATTGTTCAATATTTCAGAACTTATCAGCAGTTTGTTCAAGAAAGTACAAAGCTTTCTTCTATATTTGATAGTCTAATTGATTCAACTTCACATAATATTTCAGCAGTGTATTTGAACTCAAGTACATCAGGACAAATTCCTAAAGTGTACAACTAGATACACAAGATAGTTGTGTAAATTTATTTTGCATATGAAGCTGTTTCAATGGTGTAAGCAGCTTACTTTTGAAAAGATTGAATTTGACAGATTAGTAAGTGTTGTAGTAGCTTTCTTCTATCTTCAACTGCTCTTGTACTACTTAAGATTATTTTTGTTCCAGTTTACACTTATTTCTTAGATGGCATTAGAAAGCTGACACACTCTTCCCATGGATTATGAATCCTACTAAGGGCGGGGTATTGGGAGGTCAAAGTCACAGGCTCACAGCGAATAGAATTATAAACCATGAAACATAATTTTAAGTTTTTGATATTACCTAAAAAAATATTATGAGCAAGATAGCTCAATTAGGCAGCCACAGAAAAATCAACAGAATGTAAATGCCACCTGGTAGGTGCAAGATAAAGAGGCAACTGAAAGGTAAGAATTTTATAAAGGGAAAAAAAACCTCGTCTTCAATGTAATTTTGCATATTAAGCACCAAGCAAGACATTGATGAAGAAAATCAGAACAAGGGAACAGACGAAGCTAGAGGTTCTTAAATATGAGCATGAAGAAAAAAAAGAAAACAAGTATTAGGTACTCCCTCCGTTTTTTTAAATGGTACACTTTGACCGGCACAAAGTTTAAGGAGTGTGATTTGATTTTATTAAAATAAGACAGAAGTGGGGTAAATGGGAAATAAACAATTGTAATAAAAGATAATGGGGGTATTAAATTATACAAGGACTGTAAAGGTAAGGAAGAAATAATAAAATAGGTGAGTGTGGGGACCATGAGAGGAGAGAGATATATTATTAAAATGTGAAAGCATATCAAAAATGGAAAGTGCGTCATTTAATAAAATACGGCCGCTTTAGGAAAGTGCACCATTTAATAAAATACGGAGGGAGTAGTGTGTAATGGTAAAAATAAACTTCCAAGCAATATACCTATAGAATCCTCCTGTTTTGATGATGGAAATCTTAATTTGACTCCCATTTCCTCTTCAATCCCTTTCCGCAAAGATAAACTGCAATGGGAATCGCACGAGGCAGCAACATTAGGAGAAGGCAGATAGAACAACTAGCTTGTAACTTTCCAAGGCTTATTCAATAAACTCCTATCAAAGTGAAAAGAGATAAGCTGCTAATGTCATTACTCTTTTAGTCCGATGAACCGCATGACAGAAGCACCTACCTGTAACAATATAAGACAACTCGTCAAGAACCAAGACAAACAGAAGCAAAAACTGAAGAACATGTTCGAGGAAGACCAACTTTGTCATTATATCATACAGAATAGCACATAAAGAAAACTTCAAAATTTTACTTTTCTCAAAACATGTTACCAAGACAAAATTTGGGCCTTAATCAAGAGCTACTATTAGGTTCTGCATAAGCACCATTTCCTAATTTGCATATGATTTCTCTCTATCTCACTATTTATCACATAAGTCCCTCTTTTTATTTCTCTATCTCTCTTCTCATCACACGGGCTCCTTAAACTCTTGGGCATTCCCTACATGTTGCAATAGTAAAGGGATGGAGGAAGTATATTTCACGCTTTCTTTTTTCAAAACTATCCAAAAATCAGAATTCTAAATGCAGATGCATTGTTTACTGGACATGTCTACTTTCTACAAATCTACAATCCCAAGGACCAAACTTGAAGTAGAGAGTAAAAAAATATTCAATTCCTTCAAAACAATATACAATAAGTAGCTTGATCAGGACTCAGGAGACGTATAGATTTTCCAGAAAGGGGAAAAAAAAGAGATAGTTTTAAGCCTTTACCTTTGTCCAGCAACCTACTAGCTCTTACTCTATATAAAGCCACAACAACTTAAACACCGGAGTGGTAAATATGCTCTAAATCAATCTGACAAGCAAAAAGATCATAAATTTTGCAGCTTTTGCTAACTAACGATAAACTAGTGCAACAACGGACAGGCTGCATCAATCTTTCACAAGAAAAGTGAATTTTTAACAAACATATCGTACTAATATTGTAGTAGACATAGAAAATAACCTTTTCAATCTACAGATTATTAATACAATGATGAAAAGAAACTAAATAAAAAACTGAGACTTTCTTAGCTTGCTCTTGTGTCAAAAAGGATATCATGACTAAACATCTGACACATTAGTATTGTATAGTATGATTATGGATTAGTATCATTTCAATTTGCATATCATATATACACAATAATACACTGATCAAAGGTAAATAAAAGGAACCTTTCCAGCCAGCTAGAATATGAGCTGCAGGACGACCTCTCAGTCATGTCCAAAATTGAGAAAATAATACATAGCATTTCCCAAATGAGACTTTCTTAGCTTGCTCTCAGATCAAAATGCTACAGATGTGACCAGTATGAAGCATGACCTCTTAAGATTACATGGAATTTCCCACCATGTAGTAAGCACAAATGAAAAAACAGAAGCAGAAGCAGAAGTCCAACCTCAACAGAAACAGAAAGTTTCTTCTCGCTTGTAGTTGACATTTTCCCAACATCTGCAACTCCAAAGTTATTTTGTGAAGCAGAACCAGGACTAACCTGGACTGCTTCAACTTCACCAACTTCCTTTTCAGCTTGCATGGATGAAGAAGAGATTGTTGAATCAGCTACTGCCCCCACTACAGATAGAACACACTTCTCATGTTCACTTTGTTCATGTTGTCAATATTTTCAGACTTAGTCATGAGACTCATGATATTACTAATAAGCAGTCTGCGAATTCATGATAATCTTAATTTATTGTAAAAATAATTACGTAGTATAAGACTTCTAAGAGTATTGAGTTCTATTACTTTCAGCTTGACAGGAGTAAGGCTAAGTACATATTAACCTTCCAGCTAGCAGCAAGACACGTGAAACAGCTTGAGCATCACGCATTCACGCAGACAGTAGCCTATTATTTGACTAATGTAGAATTTCAAGGTTAGAATCTACAGGCTGTTAACTCCTTAATGTCTGTATAGCACTTTAGGAAGGTCTTAAATGGTAAGGAAAACCAAAATAAATATCTTTTGTCAGATATTCTAGATTCACATAACAAATGCTTGGTATAAAGGGGGAGTATGCGTTTGTTTGATGAGAGGCATCCAACAAAATACCCAGTGTGCTCCAGAAAAAGGCGGGAAAAAAAAAAAAAAAAAGTCTGTCAAGATATCCTAATTGGAAAGTATAGTACTTGCTGAGGTTAACATTTCAAATCCTTAAAAATCACATCTTTATCGCCCTATTCCCTCAGAGCTTGTATAAGTTGTATTAGAAAACGAGAAATATAGACAACATTATTACATTAGTCTAAGGTTTGGGATAATCTTACTGATGAACTGAAGGTTAAAAATATCATATAATGAACATTGAATATAAATATTCTTTACATCTTTTTTTTCACAAGTCATAACCACCCAAAATTGAGGAACACTCACTTTATATGTAAAAAATTATGAGATCAAGGATTCAAGGCTGATTTGCAAAATCTTAGTCCTTATAAAAGACCTAATGGCCATCAAGCCTTGGCTAATTTCAAATTTGTATTTTTCCAAAAGAAATAACAATAAAACTAACAGCAATTGATGCAAATTGACAAGCTTTTATTAGAAAAAGAGAGATTTCAGGTATACCAAATGCTGAAAAACCTACCCTCATTTGAAGTAGATTGAGTACTCATTGGCCTCCAAACAGGATTAACTGTTTTCCTCTTTTTGTTCCAACCCATATAACAATCACTTGGTTTGCTAGCATAGCTTAAACCATGATAACAATGGTATCCCTGAATACAATATTACAATATTGCTCAAGTTAAGACAATAAGAAAATAATCCCATTTACCCAAATTCAATACATGATAAAATTTCAATCATGGGTATCAAATTCAAACCCACAACCCTCTAAAATGTTCATAACTACTTTTTCATATCAAAATATATGAATAATAACTAAAATAGCCATAAATCAATCAATAAATAGCAACAATTACCTGAAATTGGTTCGTTAAATTGCGAGTAGCAAACGAATTTGAATATTTCCAAGGTCGGGGGACTCTGCAAAATAAGAGAAGGAACAAATCATGAAATGGGGTTTTTGGCAAAAAAAGATTGAAACTTTCTTAATAAAATAATTCATAGTCAATTTCGATGATTAATTAAGCAGTAGTATAAAAAGAGGTGGAGATTGCGGAGGAGATAATCAAGTAAGTTCGAGAACATAATTTACAAAGTAGTCCGTATTTATTTTACCTGAGGAAGAAAGCTCTGGCACTAGAAACAACCATTTGAGTAATATCTGAGTATAAAAATGGTAAAACACACAAATGGAGAAGAGTAGAGTGTAAGTGAGATCGATAGTCAAATCCTCAATTCCAAACTTGTCACACTAGATCATTGTAAACACCTAAATTTTGTAAAATTGTGGTGTCACTTATATCTCAATAAAAAAATAATATTTTAAAGATTTAGGGAATTTTAATCTAATAGGACTCTCAACTTTCCTATACAAGAAGTTCTATTAGGGTTTCGTCAGGCTCAGATGGAATAAGTCACAAAGACCCATCACCTCCCTACTATCAAATTGTAGGTATGTAGTACTGGAATAAGTCGATCAGACCTTAGTATTACAAACCCTAGAAGAGAAGAATCAAGAGAGTTACGAGAATTGTAATCTCAAAAACATCAATAAAATTATATATTCCATATTCTTTTGCCTCTTTAAATTTATTTTGCAGGTTTGAATTTTTATGGTTTACAATCATATTCGTAAAAGTTTGAATTCTAGATATTATTTTCCCTTTATATAAGAGTGACTTAGGGTTATACTCCCTCCGTTTTTCTTTTTGTTCTTTAAGTTTGGTCTTTTGCACGTTTATTACGACTAATTAATGTGCATTGAGATTTCTCTATTTTTTTTTATTTAAATAAAGAAAATTATATTTATTTATAATCTTTGCACTCTTATCAAAATTCTCATATTAGGAAAATGATTTTTTTTTACACAAATTCTTTTTTACAATGGGTGTACAATAAATATTGTACACCGAAGTAAAAGATAACTCAAAATGCTTAAAAGTTAAGCTTATATATGTAAAAGTTATCTATTTCTTAAGTGATTAATTTTTTCATTTTAGTAAAACTTATTTCTTCAAAATCACTAATAATGTATAAAATTAACGGTTTTTTCATGAAATGCCCCTGAGGTTTCACGAAATTCACCAAATACCCCTGCGCGTTTCAAAATACATAGTATACCCCTATTTTTTTCATACTGTTCACCAAATACCCCTATTATGACTTTCCGTTAGTCCTCCGTTAAGTCATGTTTATAATTCACCAAATGCACATATTTATAAACTTTTTGCATAATATACACTTATTTGTAAACTTGCTTGAACCAAATACCCAATCTGCTTTTAAACTGCAAAATTTGAATCTAACGGCTAGTTTACATATCTAATTTTCTTCGCAATGAAGTAGAGCAGTTTGTAAAAAAATTCCAGCAATAAACATAGATTATATTCCATCAATAAACAGGGATATTACAAAGTTAAGCCTCCTGTAAATTAAGAAATTGAGTATTGTATTCTTCCAAGATCACTTTAGATACATGACATTGCTTAAAAAGCTTTACAAAAATCTTCTTTAGGTTCGTTAACAAGATAAGTAAGACTAATGTTGGTGATAATCCAAGAACTTCTAGGCCTGCTGTCATGAAGACTGCAGCTTCCTCGACTGCCAAATTGTCTCTAAGGACTTCGAAAGTGGAGGTGAATAATCTTAAGGATCAAAAGCTGAGAAGCCAAGCTTTTTTCAAGAATCAGATAATAGCTAAAAGCTAAACTAGTGTTTCCTAACGATGACAAGGGTGAGGAAAAAACATTGCATAGAAGGAGGACTACTTATCAACTACCCCAAATGAAGGCCTCTTGGATCAATCGCTTTGGTCGCCAGAGTCACTCAATTTATCCTCCCAAACAAATTCTCTCTCTTTAACTTCTCATGGGTGAGATTCGGAGTACACGGACAGTGTGGCTGAGGTCTCGGTGTCCAACTACAGTAGTTCTGGTGATTCAAAAGCAGCCGATAGCTTAAACAAGGGAAAAGAATTGACCCACGCCTCTTTGGCAAACCACCACCACCTCGCAAACCTGGCCATCGACTTAACCTCGACCCTCCCAGAATTTCCCAAAGCTGAAATAACCGAAATCAGCATGGCAGTTTTAGGACTCAACCCATTCCCTGAACCACACCTAAAACCCACAATGCCCTATCAACATCCCCTGATTTCAAAAACCCTATAACTAAATCATTCAAAAGCTGAAAAGATCTCAGCCAAGTTACAAATACCACCAAAGAAATCACCTCACTGCCATCTTCAGTGGGACTCGTTGGACCAGAGTTCATCTCCTTCTCTTCCCTCGAATTCTGTACAACATATGAGACAATTGTGCCAGAATTCATCCACAATTTAAAAGGAAGAGATGAAACTGAAGAAGAACTGGTGAACGAGCCGCCTCACAATACCCTCATTCGTCCACAATTTGGGCACCGATAATGCCATATCATCCCCCAATAATCCCTCATCTTCGCGGAAATACTCATCGGACGATTGATCAGAAGCCGTCAAATTAGCAGCAGCCGAAACAGGCGGAGATAATAAGAGGCTGAATGAGAGTGTAGCAGCAGCTATGGTAACACCAATTGAAGATTTTTGAGGCGATTCTTGATGACTGGAATTGAAATTAGGGTTGTAATTGTTGGTGTAGTTGTTGGATACTCCGTCATTTTTTGTTGTTGCCTTGTTGGTGATGATAATGGTGGTGTTGCAGGGGTAGGGTGAAATGAGAGAACAAAGGCTCATCTTTGGAAAGTTAGGAAGAAGCGACGGTAGCAGGGGAAGGTGGTGACGACGGTGAGGAGTGGTTTTGGTTCAGTGGGAGGAGAGAGAGAGAGTGTTTTGGTGGGTTGGGTGGGATGAGAGAGAAAGTTTGGGTGGGTAGAGCTGTTGAGTGGGGATTTAAGTAAAGAATTGTACCAAACAACACATAAGGGTAAAATGGTAAATTGCAACTAACGGAGGACTAACGTCCGTTAAGTCTAGGGGTATATTATGAACAATATGAGAAAATAGGGGTATACTATGTATTTTGAAACGCGCAGGGGTATTTGGTGAATTTCGTGAAACCTCAGGGGCATTTCATGAAAAAACCGTAAAATTAATCATTTAATCATTTATATCAAATTTTTTTTTTACTAATATAAAAGTTAATCAAAACTAGATTAAAGTTACGAAAAAATGGGTAAAAGTTATCTTGGTGTACAATAAATTTATTGTACACCTTGTGCGCGCAAGACCTTTTGTTTTTTTTAATATTCCAATAGAAAAGTGTGAAAGATTAATTGACACAATAAATTTAATTGGTTAAAATGATCATTTGACACAAATTTTGATAGGATATTAAAACATTTATGTGATAATATAAAAGAAAATGTAAAGAATATTTTGAGACAACAAAAAAGGAAAACGTAAAGAACAAAAAGAGACAGGGGAGTAAAAAATATATGTCGATACGAATCTAACAAGACCCCACATGACTAAAATTTCCTTACGTACAAATCACAAAAAATGGCCAAAGTCGTAGTGTGAATAGTGTAAAAAACAAATGGTGCGATGTTTCTGAAACGGAGGAAGTATTATTTTCCCTTTATGTAAGAGTGACTTGTAGTTATGTTGTAGTATTTCATACCCAATATGTAATCCTTATATGTTTTATTTTTGTGTCAGAAAAGTTAGGCAGCAAGAGTATTATTTGCATTTATTTTCGAACTATTTAATTAATTTATTTTATTATCAAAATAAAGTTTCTTTAAAAAAGATGGGACCGGATTTGACTGGATTCGGACTCAAAAAAAATTATATGGATTAAACAAAAAAATTGTCCGATTCTAAATAAGAACCATTGAAGTTGTTCTTGTAATGTATTAGTTGAAACTTTTAAGAATGAACAAACTCTTTCCCACCTTCTAAATGAGGAGGGACTTGAGCGTAATTGAGAGGTGGAATGGATGTAACATTGACATTCATAGGATATACGCGGTACTCAATATCCAACTCTCTAAAAATCTTTATACATTCTTCTATCAAAAGTCCTCGCCTTGCCCATCTTTCTCCCATGTCTTGGTGGTTCATCCGATGTTGTAGCCAAACTGCTATCCGCAACATATTTAAACCATCCGTATCCTTCAAAACTACCATTGGGTCTGGATACCAATGTTCCTTCTTGTTGTCTATATAACTGTGCATTTCAACAAACAATTAGAAATATGAACCAATGATGTCTTGGCCTAGTGGTTAAGACTGAGGGCCTGTGTGCAATAGGTCTCAGGTTCAAATCCCCTCGTCCCCATTTGTAATTTATATTGCCCTTGTGGCTCATTCGCACCAAAAAAAAAAGAAATATGAGCTCATATCAACTTCAAATTTCAACATTATTACTTCTTCCGTCCAAATCTAATTGAAACATTTCATTTTATGCTATGGGCCCACTAATATTTTATTACTCATCTCTTTTTACTAACAAAGTTATAACCCCACATCTTATCACATTCAATTAAAATATTACTTATTCCACAATTAGAAAGAGTTTTTGAGGTGAATTAGAGGTTTTACCATTTCAGTAAGCTAATGAGAGTGTTTGATTATGAGAGGTTTGAAAGAGAGTTTGGGATGAAAAATTAATTTTTAAAAAGCTCTTTTTGCATTAAAGTTTTTGAAGAATTTGGTGTAAAATGACAACTTTGTCCTGATATTGTTTAAAATTTACAATCCTTACTATCCTACATTACTTTATGCGAATGTCCTCAATGGTTCTTTTACACATTAAATAACTAACATCTAATTTACCAAATTATTTACACAAATCGCTAATTCAACCAGCTAGCTAGCTAGCTAATACAAATTGTTTACCTTGTTATTCTTTGCTTTATGACTGTAATTTTTTCAGGAGGGGTTGCAATGTGGAAACACAGTTCAATTCCATCTCCCATATCAGGGCTACGGTAGTAGTTAGGGATAGGCTTTGTCAAAAGAATATAGTTTGGGAAAACTATCTTTTGGTTGTCAAATCTTAAAAATACTGTGGTTAAAATGTTGATCTCCTCCACAACCATCTGAAAAC
Source organism: Spinacia oleracea (assembly GCF_020520425.1). Lineage (NCBI taxonomy): Eukaryota > Viridiplantae > Streptophyta > Magnoliopsida > Caryophyllales > Amaranthaceae > Spinacia > Spinacia oleracea. The sequence continues at coordinate 185,956,483 of NC_079490.1, forward strand.
ATTAAACAAAAAAACATTGTTAGAAAACAAAATCTTTATTTGCTAATTACAATCTCAAATTTCTAATCTGAAAACATTGTTAATTAGAAAAACATTGTTATATGGAAAATTTGCCAAAAATACAACCTAATAAAGTTCTCTATTTGCTAATTACAATATCAAATTGCCAATTACAACTTAAACTTATACAACCAATTTAAATTACAGCCCGAATTGATTTTTTGGCAAAAATCACCGGAAGATGATGTCATAATGTTATTAAAAAATCTCTATAAAAAAAATTAAGATAAATAAGAAATAAAACAAAATAATCGAGAAAATAATTTTGTTTATAGATATTTTTTTATAATAACGTTATGACATCATCTTCCGGTGATTTTTGCCGGAAAATGGTTTCGGGTTGTAATTTAAAAATAGGTGTACAAGTTTAAAGTTGTAATTGGAAAAATTCGAAATTTGAGGTTGTAATTGAAAAATAGAGAACTTTATTAGGTTGTACTTCGTATTTGACAAATTTGCCTTGTTATATATACTTTGTACTCTATTCGTCTCATTTTATTTGCTCCATTTGACTGATTTAAGTGAGAACATACCTGAACTCCGTCAATCTCACAACGATCACCAACATCGAATGGGTGTACCACGAACAAGAAAATAATGGATTCGAACACATTTTTGCAAGTGTTTCCAAAGACAAAGGCCACAACAACAACTTGAGAGCTTAAGAATAAGAGAGATTGTGAAGTAATAATATTTAGGAATATAAACCCAAAAATTATAAGAATTATGCTCACTAAAACATTCACCATTTTGTGTAACTTGTTAACGGCTGTTTTAGTGTCACTAAGAGTTAATGCAAGTGCTCTTCGTTCCCGAAATGCATTCACCTGAAAAAATATTAACAAAAATAAAAATAAAACTACTAAAATAAGTTCAGTTAAATTCAGATAATATAAGTTCAGGAAAAATAAGTGAAAGTCAGCTAAATAGAACAGAATGCACCCTAAGGCCTTGTTCTGTTCACCTTATTTTCACTTATTTCAGAAAAAATAAGTTCAATTAAGTTCAAATTTGCTTTTATGAAATGCTACTCATTTTAATTTTACTCAGTCTCCTATATTTATCTGTCTATAGTTCTATACTAATAGAAATATATGAAAAAATTGATATTACAAAAATTTACATTGAAAATAATGTAACAAGATCAAACTTGTTGGTTTTTTTTTTAAGTTACCAATGATTAGACCTGATTATCATAGACCTGATCAACATGAGCTCAACCCGCCGACCCGATCCGAAATTTGACAAGTTTGGTTAGAATTTTAAGGCCCTGCTTTCGGGCCTGGACGGTCCCGAATTTAAAATTTTTGACGGACTATGTGTAACGTAAAACTACACTATTAGTTATAAATTTAGCCCGAAAATTCCGATATTTACGCCCGAAATAACGGGTTTGGGCACAAAAAATGGGTCGCCCGGCCATACATACACACGGGCTGATTTTTATGTCTCGGCCCGACCCGAACCAGCCCGGCCCACCTTTTGATCAGGTCTAGATTATCATGAGCCCGAACTGACTCGATCCAAAAACTAGTTCGTTTTGGGCAGAATTTTTAGGCCCGACCCATTGGTGGGTTTTGGGTAACTAAAAAAATTGGGGTTATAGTTACAAAATTGGTCCGGCTCAAAAAATCCGCTATTTTGGTCCGAATTAGCGGGTGTTGAGCAGAAAAAATCGACCCAAATCAGGCATGACACGACCCAATAAAATGGACAGGTTCTTTGCCATGGCCCAGCCCGACCCAAACTCATCCCAACCCGCCTTTTGACCAGGTCTACGAATGATGAATTATTGTCAAGGTTTTTATTTTTAAATTTTAATTATATGAATATTAAATGGATATAACTTCATAGGTAGTACTCCACATGATTAGAAGGATTATAGAAGGAAGAACAACATGATAAAAACCGACTCAAAGTGATACGTATTACATTTTTACTTACCACCCAATTCTTCAACGATTTCTTGCTAATTCTCTCATTTTCAATAGCCCCTTCAAAGAGACCCATTGTCCTCAAGGCTTCATCTTCTTTCATGAAACGCAGAATATCATCTAAATAAATATACCTATCATTCAAAAACAATTAATGTGTTACATACTTCATATCCACGAACTTTCATATGCATGCAATATAGGTGCCAAAAAAAGAGGCCGATAACAATCCATATTATCAATTAACTACCCTACAACACTGTTCATTGTCATTGTCAGTTTTCAGTTTTTTATTTCTCGATTTTGAAAGCCATGTGATTTAAATCGAATCATGAACGAAAACACAGTGTCACATTCATAGTAATTAGGTTGATTTTGAAAACTCACAACAACCAAAACTGAAAACTATTTCTCGTGGTTTTCATATTTTAGTTTTTAGGAATAGTTTTATATTACCTCCGTTCCACAATACGTGCATCGTTTCTCATTTGTGCACTATTCATCAACCAACTTTGACATTCATTCTTTCACCATTACGTAAGAAAAAACATAGTCAATTGAGATCTTGTTAAATTCATATCAATGAGAGGATTTCAAATATCAACTTTTTATAACTTTTCACAATTAGAGATATTAACGTTTAAAGAAGCACATTGGAATACGTGAAAAATAAAAATGACTCAAGTATTATGAAACGAAAGTAATTAAAAAATAGAAAACTGAAAACAAAAAACGATACTGACCTAGAATGAGGTCGAGCAACGTTGCGAAATATTTTCCTAGCAGCAGCCTTAGCCTCAACCTCACTCCTAATATGTGTTGATGAATCATCATCCTGAGTTGTAACACCCACAATTTGTTCATCTAAGGTAGTCAAGGATCCATATCGAATAATTTTCATCAATCTCTTCATATTCCAAGCTGAAACATTCTTCTGATTAAGTTTCTGCAAGTGTTCAATCGGTATGCCATCATCAACATCATCATCCTGTTTCTTAGAAATCGGGCCAGAGTACCTAAAACTCCGTCCTATCGAGTTCTTATAAGGTGTTGCATTTGGTTGATCTTGAGTAAGTTTCTTCTTCGAGGGTGTTCTTTTAAAGAAGTGGGAAAACACATTAACTCGAAGTTCAGGAGGCATGGTAGCTTCTGCATTCTGCAGTGATTGAACTTCTTCAACCATGGCTCGTTCTTCTTCCTCTTGAGTTTGTTCAATCTCAAGCAATGGGGGAGCTGAGAGTGTCTCAATCACAAATTGATTGAACAATGACTCTTGAATTCGATCGAAAAACGCCTTGACATGGAAATTTGATGCTAATACCTTAACCAATAAGGTCTTTAGAAACCATAAAATAGCTCCTATTTCACTTACAATCAAGAATTTAGTAACGAACCTAAGTTGTTCACTCCTCGACTCTAATTGAACCCTCTTATCGAATAAAAAGTACCAAGTCACGAGGATCAGACCCAACCAGATCACGTTCTGGACGTCCTTTTTTAACCCGTAAACAAAATATAAAACCCGTTTTTGTTTTTTAAGTAAAAGGTATCTCTCAATAAGGTAGACAACTACCCTAATCCCCCAATTAGAAACTAATCTCCCACAAATAACAGCAAGGATTAAAACTTCCCATTTCCACAACTTCATATTCCAGAAAGTTTTCTCCCTAAAATTCGGAAAAGTTAAAGTTAAAATTAAACAACACATGATTAAACCAAGACTTACCCATTCAATTAGAATCATGGATCTACCCATTTTAGATCTCTTAAACCCTTCTGAAAATTCATCATGATCTAAGAGTGGATCATCTTCTTCATCCTCATACAATGAAGTTTTTCCAAGTAAACCAGATTTCGTGTTCAGCTGCCCAGATTTATGATTATCCAATATTGGTGTAGATGGACGATCAATTAGTCTGGATTTTGTTTTAGATAATGACATACTTGCTATCCTTCGAAACGACGCCGCATCTGTGTTAGACCTTCGAATTTCTGCACTTTGTGCTATATTTTCGTCGTCTCTTGACAGTGACGACGATGAGCATGACGAGGAATCATCTTGAACGTAACGGCTATACATAGAACATGGCCGTCTAATTAAATCTGATGTTAAAGACATTGACGAAGGTCTTTTGATTAAATCTGATGTTAAAGACTCATGAAATGAGACACGTGTCTCTCTTAATAACCCTCCATCGTTATTATTAGGGGTGATTATGTCATTTAAATTCCGACTCCAACTTCCGTCCGGATGCAGCGGCGGAAGACCGCCGCTGCGTGGTGGTTGTTGGTGGTGTAGTTCCTCTATATTATTATCAATGAAGTTCGACTTAAGATCATGTTTACTAGGTTGACACTCGCCGGAGTTTCCGCCGGTGCTAGCTTGTCGCCGGTAGGGTGTCGGGAACGAGAACTCGCCGGAGGAACCTCTCAAAAGGAGGGGCGAACTTGTATTTTTCATAACATCAACGTTGACGATGACGTCATCATCACCATGTTTAGGGGAGTTCATCATCATAATGGGGTGTTCTTTTGTTAGAGGTGACTCGTCATCATCATCTTCATTATTGTTACCATTAGATTCGTTTGAACCATGGGGGGAATTATTATTGAAGGATGATTTTCTTAGAGAAAAATCCATTAATTAATGCAACAAAATTGATTGTAGTTTGTGTTTTTTTTTTTTGCATGATCATGCAATTTTAAAAGTAATTTATTACATGTTATTATTAATTGTTTTATTAAAAGTGGGTGAGAGGGAAATGTGGAGTAGTAATATGCGAGTAAGTAGAAGAAGGAAGAAGAAAGAAGAGTTCTTTTTTGCTAGTTTGATGGAGTGATTAACTAATTAACAACTTTAACGATTTTATGGGTAAGTGTGTGGAAATTTTGATAGACATGTGTGATGTGTGAGTGAGGTGGTAGATTGATTAGAGGTGGTATTTTCAACTTTGAGGGAAATTTTAGGTAAATTTGCCAAATACAATCTAATAAAGTTCTCTATTTGCCAATTACAACCTTAAACTTGTACATCTATTTTAAATTACAACCCGATACCATTTTCCGGTAAAAGTCACCGGAAGATGATGTCATAACGTTATTAAAAAAATTATGAAGTACATAATATCTGTAAAAAAAAAATTATTTTTTCGATTATTTTAATTTATTTGTTTTAATTCTTATTTATCGATTTCATTTTTTTTTTTAGAAAATGTGTAATTATTTTTTTTTAATAACATCATGACATCACATTCCGCTGATTTTTTTCCGGAAAATAATTTGGGGTTGTAATTTAAAATGGATATACAAGTTTAAGGTTGTAATTGGAAAAAAATAGAAATTTGAGGTTGTAATTGGCAAATAGAAAACTTTATTAGGTTGTATTTGGCAAATTTTCCGAAATTTTAAGATTTGCTAACTAAAAAAAAATGTTAATACTACCTATGATGTCTTAGTTCTATCTTAAATTTTTTTAAAAAAGAAATAGGGATACTACCGACGATGTCTTAGTTCATCTTACATTAAAAAAAATAGTTATTGCAATCTTACATGTCGTCGTGTCGGAGTTTAATTGGTATATATAGGCGTCACGTATGCTATATGTAATCAGAATATTTTTACTATGAAAATATGTAAATAAGGTAGTCGATATAAAGACGAAAACAAATTAGATTATTCTTTTTTTTTAACATGTATGATAGATTATACTCCCTCCATTTCTAAATGTTGTATCCATTTGGAATCTTGGGGGGTTTTTAAGAAAAATAGAATCTTGGTTTGTATGGGTATAAGTGTAATGATTGGGTGTAAGAGAAATGATTGTGTGTAAGAATGTGTAAGAGATTCTTTTTTAAAGATTAAAGTAAGGAGAGAGAAAATATTAAAGAATTATGGGAAAGGGGATATTTTCATTTAATTAATCAAAAATCAGAAAAAATCTGATTGAAGTGGGGACCAAAGTACATGAGGTGGATTTATTTCATCCAATGAGATTACAGCAACAGAAAAAAACGGAGGGAAAACTTCCCAAATTGGGAAAGTCCACTTCCCTTTTTACACTTCCCTCCAAAAACAGAAATTTACCAAAAAGTTTTCCCTCCAAACTTTTTCCCTCCAAACTTTATACATTTACCACCCTTTATAAATAGGGGACAATTTCTACCCAAAAACCCTCATAAATTCCAACTGTTTTAATATCAGTTACAACAACAAAAAACCAAAGGCAATAAATGCACTACAATTAATCAGCAAGGGGACATTAATGGCTTCAGATCAAGAGGAGGACGAGTTCCTCGGTTTTTCCGATGATGAAGGAGACGGGACGAACTCTGATTCAGATTATGATGATGATGAAGCAACCCAAAATGCTGTAAGTGAAGTAAATGCTCATCAAATAGGGGACTTTGAGCAAAATCAACAATTGCCAGATCTGAATGAAGTGGGACAAGAATATGCACAAGAATGTGAAGTGGGACCACAGCATACATCAGGTATATCAGATAACCACTCAGTTCCATTTTTGTTTGATTTGAACATGCCAACACAACAAGAGTTCCCACCATCTCCAATTCATCAAACAGAAACAGAGCAAAATCATCATAAGCCTAGAACCCCAAGGATTAACAACGAATTAAGGTTGGAAATCTTGTTGTTCCTTCTCTTAAGAAAAGAAAAGCATTCAGATGAACTCATTCATGGGACAAATAGGCAGGCTGTTATAAAGTTTGGTTACACAAGGAAGACAATTAGACTAATATGGCAGAGAGCATTGGCACATAAGGCAGCCATGGATTCGTATTTCTATGATAGCAAATATCACAACTGTGGGAGAAAGAGAATTCAAGTAACATATGAGTCTATAGCCTCCATAGCCATGGGGGATAGAACAACCATTATTGATCTAGCAAGGATGCTCAATTTGAGTCCCACAACAGTTTGGAGAATGGTGAAAAGAAAACAGATAAAACCACATTCAAGTCCATTGAATCCAGGCATTTCAGAAGAATGCAAGATGGCAAGGATGAAGTGGGTACTTGGTCTCTTAATGGACTACTCAATACCAAATGATCCCACATATTACAGCATGTATGATTTCATTCACATCGATGAGAAATGGTTCTATCTTACACAAAAAAGTCAAAGAGTTTATTTAGCAAACAATGAACCATTTCCACACAGGAAGGGAAAATCAAGAACTAAGATTCCAAAGTTCATGTTTATGGCAGCAGTAGCAAGGCCAAGGTGGGGACAAGATGGGCAGTGTGAGTGGGATGGGAAACTTGGTATATTTCCATTCACAGATGCAGTGGCAGCAAAGAGAACATCCAAAAATAGAGTCAAGGGGACAATTGAGACTAAACCAATCAAGTCAGTTAATCAGATTGCAACTAGGGCCATGCTAATCAACTACCTAATCCCAGCAATTAAAGAGAAATGGCCACCACATGAGGGGGAAAGGGTGATATACATCATTCAAGACAATGCAAAGGCACACATTTTGCAAAATGATCAAGAATGGCAGCAACATTACAAGCAAGATGGCTTCACATTGATATTGACTCAGCAGCCAGCAAACAGTCCAGATTGTAACATATTAGACTTGGGGTTCTTTAGGTCAATTCAATCACTAATGCACAAAAAGATGCCTAAAACAGTTGAAGATTTAAGTGGTGCTGTGACTGAGGCATATAATGAACTGCATGCAAAGACTCTATCTAATGTGTGGATGTCACTTCAATATGTTGGAAATGAAATTTTGAAACACAAGGGGGACAATGACTACCAACTCCCACACAACAAGAAAAAGATTTTAGAAGATGAGGGGAATCTGCCAGAACAAGTTAAGGCCCCAAGGTGGGCTGTGAATGAATGCAAACAACTTGTTGATGAATGGAGAGCAAATCAGTGAAGTATAGAGCAAGAACGAGAGATTACTTTTTGTGTTTTGGGAACATGTTTTAAAAATTACAAGAGCAAACAAAATGTCACTTTTGTAAGCTTGAATGAAAGCATCACATGTATTTAAAACATTTTGAAAGCAACATATCAACTGGAAGAATGAATGAATCAATTTGTTGTTGTTAATCTTTAGTTTTTGTTCATCATACTCACATATTTGTAGTTATTCATGTACATTGCATATTAACATATGATTTCAGGATTATTCAAAATCATAAGGGAACATGTACATTGCATATTAACATATGATTTCAGGATAAGTCAAAATCATAAGGCAACAATGCACCAATTTAATGAGTCAGCCATTCCTTAAACCATTAAGGGGACAACTTTATGTTTTCAAGGCAACACATGAATTCATTTTCAAGGCAAGGCAAAGCATGGGGACATGTTGTTCTCAGTTTGTATGTGTTCATCATCATTGAATCCTAAACTTTAATATCCTCCTCCCAAATGGAGTGAATGACTAACACAAACAGAAATGGGATAGAAAAGTCACTCCATTTGACAGAGGATACTAAAAGTGTAGGAAACTCAGGACATGCAAAATCACAACTCTAAACACATCAGCTTCAAAATGGAAAGAATGAATATCACATCATTTTCAGATGGAATTTATTCCCATTTTGAAACCGATGCGTCAAAAGATGTAATATTCGAGTTACTAAATCATTTCATCATTGAACAACTCAAAAAAACAAGGCCATGAGCAAGGCAGCAAAGGCAAGGTATTTACTTACAACATACTTAGAAAGTCATATGCAAAATCACTTCTCTAAACACATCGGCATCTAAGTGGAAAGAATGCATATCACATCATTTTCAGATGGAAAATCTTACCACCTAGATACCGATGCGTCAACAAAAGTAAAATTCGATATGCTTAAACCAATTCATCATTGAACAAAGCATGAAGAAGAAGGCATCAAGTACATAGAAGCAAGTACACACAACCATCTCAGAATGTCCCCAAGCATCCCTCACACAAACCCCATCCACCAACACTTAGCTCCCGAGAAGCATTATTCATGCTAATGGCGCATGAGTGTTAATGGAATATAGGGTTTGAGTGTCAGCAAATGAAAACTCATCATAGATGACTCAAAACAAATAACAAGGCAGCAATGGACAAGGCACAACAATCTCAGTTAGGTTGATTTACAGCATATATGTAGTATGTTTCTAAATTTTAACAACCTCATCACCCTTTCACAAAAGGGATTACATGATCACTTGTTTGTTTTTGAAATGAAATTTATCCCCTTTTGTAAAAGGGGACGAGGGAATATGTTAGAAACCAAAATCTAAGATAATCAACAATTACATCACAGATCACAATGATCAAACTCACACATGGGACATTAGCAAACATTAGGGTTCCAATCTCAGAGTTGTTGAATAGCATCATTGATCTATTGTATCAATATTTTCTCAACTTTAACATCCTTTTGCCGAATGGAATGATTGATATTCACTACTGATCATGTGAAATGACAATCACTCCATTAGACAAAAGGAGTTAAAGGACAAGTATTGAAACATAAATCTCAGGATATCAACCTTTAACATCATTGATTATCATTAACACCACAATCAAACATGTTGTTTAAGTGTCATGGTGGTCCTTCCAAAGGGAATTGACAAATTGTGAACTATCGCATTGGATATTTAAAAATAAGTCAATCCCCTTTGAAGGACCACCTAACTAACAAAAGTAAAACATGCATGACATCAAAATTCATCTCAGATGTCCCCAAGCATCATTGAAACAAATTCAACCTACACACACTTAGCGCCTGAGAAGCATCATCACTGATACTAATGGCAGCACGAGTGAGTGTAGGTAACTTGAATTGTTTCTCAGCATATGAAAGACTCATCATCGATGTAACTTGAAAAAACACATCAGCATATGAAAGACTCTGCATATGAAAGACTCATCATCATGTTAAATTTGGTCTCAGATGTCCCCAAGCTTCATTGAACCACACCATGTTCACAAACCATTAGCACACAAAAGCCTCATACAGCCTACGGCTGGATGCTAATGGCGCACTGTGGTTTATGAAACATGGATAGTTTCTCAGCACTGAAAGACTCATCATAGACCTCATACAAACCCTAACATCACAGACCAAGCATTCAGGAAAGACAAACAATAAGAGGGGACTTTAATGAAACTGTTTTTTTCCAATCACATGTTAAAATTTTATTCATAAACCCATCCCATATGCTTTCACCCCTCTCAAGGCAACACTAATCAACCAGCAAACATATGACAGTTTCAACAGGCAACATTATTAAATCAGCAAGCACACAAGGCAACATTCATCAATCAACAAGGCAACATTCATCAATCAACAAGGCAACATTCATCAATCAACAAGGCAACATGTTTCAAGCAACAAGGCAATAATAGAGGACATGAATACACTCCAAACCCTATCACATCATCAACAAAACAACAACACCCCTTGCCAACAACAGATCACAGTTGTTGGCTACTCCACCTTATGTCTCCACAGCTAACCAGCAATCCAAATATAATTAAAAGAGGGTTTATAGAAGACACACTTATCTCTAAGCATCATCAACACCCTTAGGTGGCTTTTTTTTTATTTCATCTTCCTTCACGTTTGGGGACGAAACCGAACATTGCCCATCAGAAACCTCTGGACCAGCAGTTGTGTTCTCACACTCACCCACATAGTATAGGTCGAATGAATCAGAGTGATTGGGTTCCTTGCAATAAAGAGGGGACATAAAATATGTTTAATATATTTCACATCAACTTAACAAGATCAAAGAACAACATCATCAAAGTAATCATGGAATTGAACATCCAAATCAACCAAAACAGACCAACATTCATGGTATTCAACATGCAATTTAAATAAACTCATAAAAATCGAGAAAAATCAAGGGATCTCTAACATGCAATTCATGAACTTCATCATTTAACCAAAAAAATCAAGGGATCTCTGACATGCAATTCGAAAATTTATCATTTAACAAAATAAATCAAGGGATCTCTTACATGCAATTAGAAAACTTCATCATTTAACAAAAATTATCAACGAATCTCTGACATGCAATTCGAAAACTTCATCATTTAACACAAAAATCAAACATTTATGGGACATGCATGATCACAAAAAATGAACCAATGTTAAATCTAAAACAATTCACAAAAATCATCAACAAATGAAAAAAATTCATTAAAATTCACAAAAAATCTCAAAAAATCAGAACATGCAGAGTAACCCTAATTTTATTAGAAAACCTACGTTTCAACCAAAAATCACAGATTTTCTCCAAGAAACACAAAAAATCCCAAAAACAGAGTAAACCCTAATTAACTCGAAAAATCAGGAAAAAAACCCAAAAATAAGGAAATATACCTCATCAGATTCGTCTCCTCCAAAGAATCTCAGATCTGCTGGTGTGGGGACTCGATCGTCGTATTTGGACTCCACCTCTTCACCAGGCTCCACTTCCATTTTCTCAAACCAAGCTTTGAGATAATTTCGGGTACTCGTGTTCTCCTTCTGGGCCAACCTCAAATTATTCAGATACTCGCCAGAATACGAGTGCTCGTTGTTGGGACAAATGCATTTCGAGCCCCAATCACAGTTTGAGTCAGGAATTCGTTGCCCAGAAGTACCAACCGAATAAGTCGGAAGATATTTGGAGGAAGAGGATCCCATTAAGAAATTAATAAAACCCTAATAAAACTCCGATTTTATCCCCAAAAAAATTTCACCAGAGAATCGATTACCAACCGGGATTTGGGACGACAAAGGGGACAAAACTAGAGGGGATCTCACCGGAATGTCGTTCCGGTTAAAGTTTGAGAACAATTTTGAGCGAAAACCCCAAAGATCTGAGAGATCTCACCAAAAAAAACGAAGAACAGGGGCGGAGAAGGTTAGGGTTTTTAGAGAAACAGAGAGATTTCTTGAGGAGAGAGAGGGAGACAGGAGGAGAGAGGGATCCGAAGAGAATGAGGAGAGAGAGGGTGAGAGGGACGGGTTATAAGGAGAGAGAGGTGAGAGTGACGTTAGGGTTTTATTAATTTAATAAGGGAGGTGGGTGGGTTAAATGAATAAAATATTATGGGTGGGGAAAATTAGGTGGGAATATGGGTAGATTCTTTAGGTTTTTTGGTTATTAGATTGAAATATAAGGGTATTTTAGGAAAAAAAGTATGTCCAAAAATGGAAAGATTCTAAGTGGATACAACATTATGAAACGACTAAAAAGGAAACGGATACAACAAAAAGAAACGGAGGGAGTAATATAGAGTTTAGTGGTAAAGGGTAAATACAAAGTCAAGGTCAAGCAAAGCTTCTCTTCAATCTTCATCCGAACAAACAATTATCTAACTTTGACCCGTTGCTATCCTTGTCGCCTCCCTCCCTTAATTACCTCTTTCTTTTTCCCTTTTTTACGTTTCTTTACCTTTACTTATTACTTATTACTTTTACTTTTATTACTATGGACTACCCATTATCATTTTATGAGATCTAATTAAAATATATTATTTTACAGTCGATTATATGGTGGGAAACAAACAAACAGTAATGATTTTGAAGGCAGTTTATGCTTAGAATGAAAATTTGGCACATGAACCTGGTCAAACTTGTTCAAATACCTAATCCAACTTCATTTCCATCCCGTGAATTACACACGAATACAATCCAAACAACTCAGGACTCAAGGCCAATCATAACGAGTAAGCCCCAACCAATCCAATACAACTAGCACATGTTAAACAGCCCAGCTCCGCAGGTTATCGCTTGAGCCACTCCCAAGCATTTCGCAGTTGATGGGGCTCGAACTTGTGACCTCCAAGTCACAATCCACCAACTTATGTTGGTGTACGGAGTTTATGAATATAATTGTTGTACTACATATGTATTGGTATTAAGTATTAAGTATTAAGTGGGGTCAAATAATACATGAAAATGTCCCATTAGTACTTTTAATTTAAGAATGAATGAAGAAGATCTTCAGGAGAGATTGAATGAGTTGGAACTAAACCCATCCAAAACAAACGGAGAACATAGACAAATATGTTATATGTGTCGATGCATTGAACCCAACTCACTCATTGTTTCGAATATAATAATGCTAACATATATGAAAGATCGAAGAAAAGTAGAACGTACTCGATCGAAATGGGATTACTAATAAACAAATCTCAATTACCAACAGCTAATTAAACAAAATAACAAATTAATTAACCCATGCGGAATTGAACAATATCTATATTTAATTCAATAATGATAAAACAAAGGGCATAATCGCATAATAATATCCAAATATGTTTGATGTGTTCCTGTATAGGATCAAGACATGGTTACAATTAGAATCTACCAACGCAACTAGTTGACCTATACGTACTAAGTCGTCTTATATTATAATGCCTGATTAAACTGTGATTAATTACTCTGCTTTGTCTTTGTTTTTTACATTAGCTTAGCTTAGCTTAGCTATCATATCTTACTTCTTCAACTTCATCCTCCTGTTTTGGCTCATCGAATTACTATTTTATGATGTCGGCAATCAGGGGCGGAATTAGGGGGGCTGGCAGGGGTCATGGCCCCCCCCATGATATGTTCAAGTATTAAATATGCACTATAAAAGCACATGTCTAGTATAACTCAAGTGGTTATTTTCCTTAAAAATTGGAGGTCCAAGGATCAATTCTTAGCTCAGCTCCCTCAATTTTTTAAAATTATTTGTTAAAATTTGCCCCCCTATATATAATTTCTGGTTTCGCCACTGTCGGCAATCACACCATTACCCCCTCACCTTTGGCGCTAGCTAGCTTCTTATAATTGTAATTTTAATTATAAACAATAATAATAGTAAAAGTAACACAACCAAAATTACGACGATGATTGTCAAAAGTAACACAATCAGTTGCACATGTGTTTATAAGATACAACGTATAAAGAAAGAAAACAGTTTTATTATATCCATACGGCCTATCTCATTAATTAGTCATATTCTATCAATTAAGATTAACTACGTTATCATCATGGTATACATAATAATCCCATCTCATTAGTCATTAACAAAAAAATTAAGCAAGTGATTAAACTTAGGAATTAAGCATATAATTCCGATACGTAGGAGTTCCGCGTGGGAGGCGTGGTAACGTTTAGTTGCTTACTTGGTATGACCTCATCAACTTAACGTTAAACATAAAACATGTGCCTTTATAATTAATTTTAGATTTTGATCGAACACCCATCATCTGCAATTTAGAAGGTGGACCATGGTGCACATAGAGTATGGTGCACCTTAAGAACATTAGTATATAATTAAAAGAACATCTGGTTACGTAAAAAGAACATTGACATATATTTTTTTTATATTTTTAATAAATTGTGATTTTTTATAACAAACATGTAAAACATTTTATTGCATGTTCTTTTGTCGTAGTATCTTGTTCTTTTGTTTATGCACATGTGTTCTTTTGGTACACATGGTGCACCATGCTCTATGTGCACCATGGTCCATAGTCCACGGATTGCCCATCATCAATCATCATCATTCTCTAGCTAGTCTCTACCAAGAAGAGTAATCCATGAAAAGGTCCATTTTGACTTTTTATTATTGATCTTAATTTGCAGTCCATTATATTATTGGTACATCTTTTCTTATTGACATTTTATCCTACCGAGTATTAAAAGTCAGCCATTTTGACTAATTAAATAAGTCATCCATTTGAATTATTATAAAAAGTCAGCCATTTGAATAATTAAATAAAATTAGCCAATTGAAATAATAAAAAGTCAACCCCGGCCCTTTCTTCTTATTGGCACATAGAAATATAATTCAATGTTTGTACCCATATGATGAATCACCTATGCGTCAATTTCACATTTTGACACAAATTAAGTAATTAACCCATTCAACCATTTTCTTTTCAACCAACGCCTCCGAATATGAGTAGAATTTTATCAAAAAAAATATCTGATAATACAATTTTTTTGTTTTTTTATACGTTATATGTTGTATTTTGTACAATTATATTTAGTACATACTTTGAGTAGTATTTTATTTATTACCTATATTTTGATAAATATGTCATGCCTTTACAATATAGATACACCTACAAATCTCTCAAATATGATTTTACAAATTCTTATTTATAATGGGTGTACAATAAATATTATACACCGGAGTAAAAGTTAACTCAAAATGCTTAAAAGTTAAGCTTATATATGTAAAAGTTAAGTGATAAAAAAATTTATTTTAGTAAAACTTATTTCTTCAAAATCACTAATAATGTATAAAATTAATAATTTAACCAATTAAAATAATTATTTTTCAATTTTTTTTTACTAATATAAAGTTAATCAAAACTAGGTTAAAGTTACAAAAAAAGATGGTTAAAGTTATCTTGGTGTACAATAAATTTATTGTACACCTTGTGCGCGCAAGACCTTTTGATATTATTTAAGTGGAAATGGGTTAGGTTGAGTTGAGTTGAGTTGGCTCAAATATTGTGCTATTTGATTATGTGTTGGTTCAGGTAATCTTGAGTACGAGACTAAACTTATTTTCCTGGTCAAACTTGTATATTAAGGGAGATTAAAACATGCATGTTGTTTTAGTTCATTTGGTATGAAGATGAATACTCGTAAATATGAAGAAAAGGAATAGTCCATGATAAAATGAAAAAAACATTATTCTGGTTGGAGTTAAGTGGAAAGGTGTAGCTACCCCATTAGCATTATAAAGTGTTAGGTAACTATAATCTAATACGGACCTTTTAATGTGATAATGCTTGTGGGCCCGTTTCAGTGTTTGTCGTGGGTTATTGTTTTTGGAGTATTGTTTGGGAGTTGCGGTTTATACCGGATTCCTTATAAATACTCCTTTACTTATTCCAATAAACAAACTCAGATACAAACAGAGAAACGAAAAAACCCTAAAAAATATTATCTCTGTCATTATCGTCAAATAGAGATGCATTCCAATCGGGGTACAAAGTTGGAAGGTAGTTGTGTTACCCTTGGGGAGCAATCGTCACTGAGAACCTTGTAACCCGTCACAGCTTTTGAGATCTTCACTATTATTTTATTGTAAATTTCCATGGTTACAACGCATTATTTCCAACATAAAGTACTCCGTAATTAAATGTCTCTTATTTTATTTATTTGATACGTTTATAATATCATGTTTTATAGGTCAGATCTTAACAATAATGAAGGCGGTAAGACAGGGGTGGTGAAGGGTGATTGGTGAGCCGACATCGACAATTGGAGCATAAAAAGAAAAAGAAAAAAGCACCGCCACGGGATTGAAGAAATTAGATGCAGTGAACAACCATTTCTCCGTATTAATAAATAAAGTTTAGTCCACATCATATATCATACTTCGTATATCATATATCAGTCAACAAACATTTACAGTTCTTGCTTGTTTTTCTCTGTCATTTTCTTCGTTTGGTCGTCAAGGGACTACTATGATTCACCTAATTTCAACACTATTATCCCCTTTAAGCTTGTCCTATACGGACTAGTACTCCATTATTCCATATATATCATATTAATACTCCCTCCGTCCCGAAATATTTGACCTGTTTTTCTTATCGGGCCGTTCCTTAATACTTGACCTGTTTCTAAAAATGGAAATATTCTAATAATATTATATTATTTCTCACTCCACCCAACCCACCTACCCCTACTCCATACAAAAAATAATTAAAAATTCAACCCCTACTCTCCCCCAACCCCACCTCTTAACCAACCTCCCACTAACTACATTAAAATAATACCCCACTATCAACTACTACCTATTAAATTAAATAAGTCAATTCAAGTTCCTTAAACTATGTGCCGGTCAAACCGGGTCGAGTATTCCGGGACGGAGGGAGTAAGTCCTTGTTCTTCACACCTAGCTTCTTTTTTGAATCACTTCCTAATACTCCCTCCGTTCCTTAATATTTGCACCGCTTTCCTTTTCAGGCCGTCCCTTAATACTTGCACCGCTTCTATAAATGGAAAATTTTACCAATATTATATTATTTCTCACACTTACCTACTTACCTACCTACACCTCTACTCCCTACAAAAAATCATTTAAAAATTCACACCCCCAACTCACCACTCCCCACCCCTTACACATTTCCCATTAACTATATTAAAAAATACCCTATTATTAACTAACACACATTAAATTAATAAATCAATTCAAGTGTCTTAAACTCCGCACCGGTCAAACCGGTGCGAGTATTAAGGGACGGAGGGAGTAACATTACATGAGTTGCGTTGGAATAATACTTCCTGCACCTTAATTAGGTTCTGTCTTGTTTACTTATTTCAGGAAAAATAATTTTAAAACAAAAAGAAACGGATACAATAAGTTAAATATTTTTGTTTCCAATTTAATTTATGACACATAAGCATGGCATATCATCATTGTAACACAACTTAAAGATTGCATGTCGCGACCTTTATCATTTTCAAAATATAAAATGAGAGGAAAAATTGACTTTAATCAACATACTTACCTAAAAAAAAAACATAAGTGTTCTTATATTACTAATGTATCCAATATATGGAGTACTCTAGCCTATTGATTAGAGGCTTACCGCCATTCCTTTGATCCTCCCAATCATGTGACGAGGGGACTGGAACCTATCCACTCAAAACTCGCCCTAAATTCGGATTAGCCCTAAGGGTAAACCGGGTGGTACACCAAAAAAGAAATACGCAAGCAATCATTACTAATAAGATTTTGCTTTAGTAGTACTAACAAACTCTTTATCGGTAGGTGATCGCTAACGATAACAAATAAATTAATATCATTAATAAATAATGTTAGCGTTTAAAATGGACCAGTTCGGATATATTTTTAGCCAATCTCATCCTATGCTATGAAATGAGTTATATAATTCCTACCCTTTGTAAAAGAATTCTCATATTTTATACGAAATATATGAAACGAGAGGGATAATTGACTTTAAAAAACATAAGTGTTTTTACGCTAAAAAAAGAAATATTTACGAGTTCTAAGTTTAAGACGACCAATATATAGAGTAGTACTCTGTATGTTTTATTTTTTAACCACACTCTTACGGGACTCAACTTGACTCTACTCACAAAGTCACGAGTCATGATTAGTGCGGTAAGCCTGTACTTGGTAGCCCTACTTAGGGTGTATTCTATTCACCATCCAAAAAAAACAAATTTAAAGTATAATTCAGATAAGTTGCAATCATATCCTATTATGTCATTAAGTTCAATCAGATTATATGTACTCCGTATTAACTCTCTTGCAATCCGATCTAATCAACCCTAATAAATTTCAATCAAATTTAATCATTTTATTTGATTTAATATGTTCCAATAACTTTAGATAAGTTCATGGTTCTATCCGACCTGCATGTAAACTCGTCGATAATTTCACTGTGTTTTGCAAAAAACTAGACCTGATCAAAAGGCAGGCCGGGCGGGGTTCGAGAATAAAAATTTGCCCATTATGTCAGTCTGGCCGAACGGGCCAAACTTCGGGCCGATTTTTTGTGCCCAAAATCCCCTATTTCGGGCCAAAAATAGCAGGCTTTTTATGCCATTTTAGGACCGGGCTAAATTTATAACTAAAAATGTTGTTTTATGTCGCCCAAAGCCCGCATTTTTTTTGAACTTTCGGGCTGGGACAGTTCGGGCCGAAAAAATCTGCCCAAATTTCGGGCCGGGTCGGGCCAGAGTTGATCAGGTGTCCGACTTCTGAGTATTTTCTCAGTTCTTCACTCACACTGTCACTTACTCGCACACATACAGTAAAGAAGAAGAAGAGAGAGAAAATCCTCCCCAACACACAAATGGAGAGAGGAGTATTAGAGAGGATGCATTCTTCTCGACGAATACCAGTCTCAGGCGACGATAACGAAACCGAAGAATTCGACGACGAATCAAAGACCAAGAAAACCGTCGCTTTCTCAACTCGGTTCATCAATTTTGTAACTCGGTACGGCCTTCTTTGGCCTTGCCTTGCTCTCGCATTTATCGTCGTTTTGTTCACTTTTTCCGTCGTTTTCTACACTCGTACTCTCGTTTGCGTTTCTTCCTCAACTAGTAGCTATTTCCAACCTCATTCGCGCTTCGCTTTCTTTGGATTTGATGGGCTTGAATCTGACTTTGGATCTCTTGGTGCTCCCTGGTGTAAGCTCCTTAATCTTTATGAATCTTTTTTTAATGTATTTGGATCTGGAATTGGTTAGTTGCTGAAGATTTGTATCTGTTTCTGATGAATTCTATATGGGTTTTGTTTGTTTGAATCTAGGTATTAATTTTTTTGGGGTTTAGGATGATGTGATTATATATGCTAATTAATTGAATGTTGATTAATTTTGGAAGTGTAGAGAGAATTAGATTGGGCATCATGTACAGGCGATTCGATTTCAGGTTTTGGGTAACTCCCCTAAACTTCAATTGACTAAGCTAGCTGACATTCGACTAGAACTTATTGTTATTGACCCTTTTGCGGCCACCTAATTGGATGTTAACGATTTATGTATTTGTACTTTTTGGTAGTTTGGAAATCAGTAGCTCAGATAGATGCTACTCTATTTATCTGTTAGGAAGTTTGGATATGAAAAACCTGTTGATTTGGGGAGTTTTGTAGCATTCTTATCTGCATAAAAAAAAGCTACATTTTGTTTGGTTGAGAGATGTCCAGGAAGCTGGAAATTGGGTATTGCTCTTGTTTATAAATTCTATACAAAGAGTTGGATTTGAGTTGAAGCGTATTAGGGATGCTTCGTTTCAGGGGAAATTAGATCTTTTTGGAACTTGGGTTCATTAATTAGTGTCGTTTTAGTATACTCGTGGTGCAATGAGAGAGAGTAAGACTAGATATGAGCATTTAGTTGAGCTACTAGAACTAGTGATTGTCTAGTTGGAATAGAAACCAAGCTTGATTCATTGTCTGCTTGGAGCCTTGGACTATCTGCAAGAAATATTGTCCTCCTAAAGTCCTAATAACATTGTCCTCTTATCGTCCTAATAACATAGCTTGACCTAGGTTGTTGTTAGATATGAATCAGAACATTTTATTTTGTATGCATGATTAAGTAAAGATGAAATTAGCAGTCTTTTATGGAGCATTTGAAAAAATCCATGGATGTATGTTAAATGTACTTCTGGTTCGGATAACATTCTCACAACATATTTTAGTTTAAGTTAATAGATTGTACGGAGTAAGTGAGTTTTAGGGTGCTAGAATCAAGTGAGTCTCTAGTTTGTAGTTTCTTGATTAAGAGTTAGACAAAGTTGAAGGGTTTTACTAGTATTTTTCTTTGGTAGATTCTTAGTGAAGAGCTTATTAGATGCACCTAATGTACCATGTTATTATGAACTCAATTAAACACATCTTGTATATGCATCTCCTTATTTTGAAAGGAGACACCAATTCTAATCAAGTACAATTATTAGTTTGCAATGTTGCGTTCATGAATGATGTGTACAATCTTCACCTGATGTATGGGCTTTCGTAGCTGTATGATAATCTGGGTTCATGAATGATATGAAACTGGTGTTGGCATATATAAAAATGCGTGATGGTTGCCTGGTTGGATTCACAAATAACAGAGATTTGGTGTATGCACTTATATATATGTGTGCTTTGCTGGGTTCACAAATGGCATGGAGTTGGTTGTGACTTAATTACTTCGTA
This sequence comes from Spinacia oleracea, assembly GCF_020520425.1. Classification (NCBI taxonomy): domain Eukaryota; kingdom Viridiplantae; phylum Streptophyta; class Magnoliopsida; order Caryophyllales; family Amaranthaceae; genus Spinacia; species Spinacia oleracea. The sequence continues at coordinate 185,977,134 of NC_079490.1, forward strand.
TAACTCCTGACAACAACTGAATAACCTCACTTCTCTATTTCCTATATGTTTCCTTCCATCAATTGGTCCGTGGGGCCTACAAACAGACTTTCAACACTCCCCTCCCCAAATTGACACATATCTCCTCAAATTCAAATAGATGAATTTTGTTTGAAGTAGTCACTTGAAATTAAGGCTCTCTAACATCAGGTACTGCTTTGCGATCAGTGTTTTCAGTTGTGTCAAAAGGTTAGATATATACCACTGTTATTACCAAAACAAAGATGCAATTTAAGGTATAGAAGCATTTCAATTTGCCTAAAAGAAACCCTAATTATTGAATTCCGGATTCACATTGTACACAGTTGAACTCATATTAAACGGGCAGTTTTTGACGTGGGAGGGAAAATTTTCTTCAATTCACAGCTTTAGATAAATTTCCCTATCCCAATATGCTGAGAGAAGTGGAAAAATTAAAAATAGTGAAGGGAGCAAATAAAGTGGGTTTCTTTTAAAAGCAGTAGAGCGGGAAATGGGAATAGGTGGGGGAAAATGGGAGAGGATTTTTTCCGAGGGTCCTAATTGTCGGATTTGATGTCATAATCCGCCAAGTGGTAGGGATAACTTAAGTTTCTGAACTTATAAGGTACTAGTAGTTATTAGCCAAGTGCTATGGATTAGTTAAAATTTGGCAAATGTTTTTTACTATTGTACTCTTTAGTTGTAAAGTAACTGTTTGGGAAAGCTCACCCGTAACCTATTTTATTATGGAATATGTATGGCGGGCTTTTTTTTACGTTCAATCATGGAAGGGATGCTTAAGGAAAGGACAATCTTGACCATGTTTCCGACTAGTGTTTACAATGTTGTATACTTGTATTAATGAAGTAGACAGTGCCTAACTGCCTATTCCAGCTGTAGGGTTCCGACCTACTAAATGTTAAAAACTATTCTTTAAAACTACATGTTTGAAGTTGGCTTTGTTTTGACTGTCTGTCTAGCTTGTTCTGTTAAACACAATGAATACAAAGAAACTTCAGATATTGCAGATTTTCTGGCTGCTCGAGTTTAATCTTTTTAAGCTATCATGAATCTTCGCACCCTAAGCTCTCTTAAAGAGTTAGGAAAGTCAAACGGCCTTCCTCTGCAGTCAATTTCCAATTGGTTAATAGGTCGTTCCCAATGCCATAAGAACAACTAAAAATGAAGCACATAAATCCTGGAACAATTTGTTAATCCCTGCTCATTTGGTCTATGTGTGGTCTCCTAAACCACACTATGTGCCTTTTATCACGTTCCATCATTTGATTTTTGTATTGACCTTTTTTCCATGTCAATAGCTTGTTTAGATATCTTACTGTCTGCACCGATCTAATTGTTCTTGTTGGCAAAAGGCAGATCGAAACATGAAAAAACGGTGGAATGGACGTCCAAGGATCTCATCAGTGGATTGGAAGAATTTGTACCTATATATGAATCACGGCCGATCAAAAACAACATGTTCGGCATGGGATTTGACCATAGCTTTGGATTATGGTTTATTGCACGGTGGCTGAAGCCAGATCTCATGATTGAGAGTGGTGCTTTTAAAGGGCATTCTACATGGGTACTGAGACAGGCTATGCCAAACACTAGGATAATATCAGTTACTCCACGTCATCCTGAAAAGTATCTGAAGAAGGGCCCGGCTTATGTTGATCAGAATTGCACATACTTTGCAGGGAAGGACTTTGTTGATTTTGGAAATGTTGATTGGAAAAGCGTGATGAAGAAACACGGGGTTACTGATCTAAGCCGAGTTCTTATCTTCTTCGATGACCATCAAAGTGAACTAAAAAGGTATAATTTCCTAACCAGCAAATGTAGATTGCTGTGTCCTTTTATATTACCTAGCAATGTTTGTTTCTATATTGTGTTTCTCTTTGCTAATAATCCAAGTCGCTTATTAAGGATACTTTCTTGCTTTGAAATTCTGCTTGATAGATTGAAGCAGGCACTAAAGGCTGGTTTCAGACATATTGTCTTTGAAGATAATTATGACACAGGAACTGGAGATCATTACTCCTTAAGACAGATTTGTGATCAAACTTATATAAGAGGTATAGTTGCTTTACTTCCTTGCGCTGGTAGTCTGTTAAACTAGTTTCCGTCCCTTTTAGCTTCTGTTTCTTATGCTGTGCATTGAATAAACTGTGTGCCACCTTGCCTTTTGAAACTGAATAAGGGTTTATTCTGTATGAATGTTTGCCTTAACACCACCACCATCACACCACACCCCCCGGAAAACATGATTGCTGATGTCACCTTTGTATTAGTATCGTATCTTTTTTATGCAGGCGTCCAACTCTTTTATTCAAAATTGTGGTTTCTCGAATCTGTTAATAAAAAATTAGTTAAAAACTAGGATAAATTGTTTTTTACCACCTAAAAACTAAAACTTGTATTTTACCTCCTAAAAGAAAATTAAAACTTTTTTTTTTTTTTACCACTGAAGACAGGAAAATAGATGAAACTGTTATGTGAGGCCCACTAGTTCAATTTCCCTCCAATTTTTTACTCCCATCTACAATTTTCTTTAACTCCTTCACCCTCCTCTTTTTACTACCATTAAACTTTGTCAATTTTATGAATTAATGGGAGGAAAAATTATGAAAATTCATGGAAGAGAAGGAAGCCGGGGAAGGAAAGGGAGTTAAAATACATGAAATCATGGAAGAAGAGAAAATGACAGAGATATTACCGCTATTGTGGCTCCCCGCATAACGATTTCATATATTTTTCATTTTCTAGTGGTAAAAAGTATGTTTTTCATCTTTTTTTTGTTTAGGTGGTAAAATACAAGTTTTAGTTTTTTAAGTGGTAAAAAACAATTTTTCGATTTATTTAGGTGGTAAAAAAAACAATTTGTCCAAGCTATCCTAGTCACAACTATGTTGCTTTCTAAAGTTAAACTTCATGCATGACTTTCTGCTTTTTCTCAAAGAACAAATTCCATTTATCTAAATTTGTTACAGGCGGAGGACACAGTTGCTTCAAAGACAGCGATGAAGCTAGAGTAAGAGCAAGAAGGAAACCATTCTGGGAAAAAGCAATGGACATTGATGAACTTTGCGGACCTAGTGAATCATGGTGGGGCGTAAGAGGCTATATGCGTGATGACTTTAACCACAGCAACAAGTTAATCTCTTATTCCGAACACTTTCAGAATAGTAGATTTGTGGAATCAATATTAGATGTTTATTGGGAAGTTCCGCCTGTGGCCGGTCCATCGTTAACCCACCAAACAAGATATGATCCGGCTCGGTCTGTGCCACCTGTCGTTGAAGATGGTCGGTACGGCCTCTTCCAAAGGCTCGGTCTAGGTAGGCTCGAAACCTCTGTATTTAATGGCTACACTCAGATGGTATATGTTCAGATTTCTAAACCTGAGTCTTAAAGGTCAGTTTGGTCATTTTGCAGCAATGATATTTTTCTTGTTTCACCTACCATTGTTCAAGTTTTTTTTTTTTTTTGTAATCATAGCTTATAATTTTGCACCTTCTAACCAACAGAATTATTGAGTTAGTTTTGTAATTGATTTCTTCGGCTATGATGTTATATATATAAAGTGTTTCTTTCTTTTGCTTTTGACTTGTTTGGTTCAGCAAGATTTTTCCAGATACTGTATCTTATGAATATCAACTTGTTTATTTTGAGTGTAATCTTTTCCCCCTTTTTTATCATTTTCTCAGCTTTTAATGATTTTGCAAGAGTTTAGTGGGTAATACCATAAGTAACTTGCATACATACTACAAATAAAGATGGTCGCGGGCCTAGCCGGGCCGGGCCCAATCTAGGCCCATGTTGTATCGGGCCGGGCCGAAAAGTTCAAAACAAGGCCTAGACCCAGCACGAGCCCATGGTTTTATTGTCGGGCAGGGCCGGCCCGTCGTGCCTAAGGCTAATTTTACAAAATTTTGCGTGCTTTGTCGTGTCGTGTCTTATCGTGCTTTTCCAAAAAAAAATAAGGTATAGGCTCGGCCCACGACTTCGGGCCGGGCCGGGCTTTTCGTGTCGGACCGGGTCGGGCTTCTGATCGGCCCGGCCCACTGCCATCTTTAACTACAAATACTCAAATAGAGAGCATCATATCTTCGCGTATTGTCATTATACGATCCTAACCCCCTTTTGAAAGTGTATTTGAGCTGGATTGACTTTGTACTCCCTCTGTCCCTTTTTATTTACCCCAGTACACATGTCAAGATGAACTCGATATGATTTACAGATATCCAGTATCTTAATTTCACACTGAATAAATTAAAAGGTACTTTGCATTGAAAGATTTCATCAAGAGATTGTGTACATTGTATTTCTTTATACTCAAGAGATTGTGTACATTGTGTTGCATTGAGCACACTTCTTAGGCTCTGTTCGGTTCAACCGAATTTGACTGAACACTAATAACACTCGGATTTCATGGAAGTTGTCATAAGAGTTGGATAAATCAAAAACTAGTTTAAATCAAAACTTTAGAGATTATGAAGTGTATGGAAAATAATCAATTTATGCAAGATTATTTTCTTCCGAGTAAACAAAAGCTTGGAATATTGGGAATACATTTTAGTTAGTATTCCTTCTATCTCTTAATACTTGCACTGGTTTTATCGTTGCGGAATTTTGAATTGACTTATTAGTTTAATGGGTCGTAGTTAATAGTGGGGTATTTTTTTTAATATAGTTAGTGGAAAATGTGTAAGGGATAGTGGGGGTTTGAATTTTTAAATGATTTTTTGTAAGGAATAGGTAATTGTGAGAAATAATATAATATTGGTTAAAAAAATTCCATTTATAGAAGCGGTACAAGTATTAAGCGACGGCCCGAAAAGGAAAGCGGTGCGAGTATTAAGGGACGGAGGGAGTAGCATACATATAGTAAAATACTACGCGTTCAATTTAGGTTATTTTGGCAATTCTTCCATAGAGTTTTTTTGATTATTTTTTCATGTAATGAATTCGAGATGTATCTTAAATAAGGGTCTATCTATGCACACCCGAACTCAGAAGGTTAATATAAAAGCTTGAAATGTCTACAACAATGTTTTTTTTTTTTTTTTTATCTAGGACACATTCTTTTTTTTTTCACAATCAACAAATCTAGTAAAAAAAACTCACAACACTCCCTAAATTTCAAAACCTCTTGAAGGCTCCCGGTGTTCCACTAGACGCCTCCTTACTTGCAGCCGTTCTTAGGCTTCAGTGTTGCTCTTCTCAGCTGCATTAGGAGCTGCATTCAAGAAGATTAGTGTCTAATTAATCTTTTTTCAGCTGAAATTAGCTTTGACATAAACTTATTATCTAATTAATCTTTTTTCAGCTAATGGATGAGACATAAACTTATTATCAAAGTTGTAATTTGACAAACCTAGTCCAATAGCTTCTGTTCCTTTCATAATCCGGAGTTTCCTGCAGTTTTCTGTGAACATCCTGTTACAGGGAAACAGTGAACCAGAACTATCAGCATAACAACATAATTATCATTTAAATGATGCAGATAATAAGTATAGATAATAATTTCTTTGGATGATAAATTGAGAAAGGTTTTGTTTAACACCACAAGCATGAAAATATATATCCGATATGGCGATATAGTTAATAAACATGCACTCAAATTGGGGTGATTCCAAATCAATAACTGTTAGTTAATCTGTTATTGATGAATAGTACAAATCACATGGCAAAATCGTAAATAAATAGACTTTCAAGATATACATTTTAACTTCAATTATTACTCCGTATTTATTTAAGCTCACATTTCATTCTGTTAACTTCAAATTTTATTCTATTACCTCAAATTTTATTCATTTAATTCACTTTTCGTTTCTTTTTTTTATTCCCACCTCTTTTTTTTTTAGTTTTTCTACCGATTTAATTACGAAAATGCCATGTTATTTGCAATATTCACAAATAACAGTTATTGAAATATACTTTTCCCTCAAATTGACTAGATCAAAATGGTAATTTGGTCCCATTAGACTCGCCAATCAGTCCTAAATACTTTCAAGGATTCATCATAAAATGGTTATTCAGAAGTACACAAGTAAAAAGAACTTGAATCACAATTAGAACAGTAATAATCCACATATGACCAGATTGTCACAATGCTATCATGATCATATATGCTAGCCACCATATAGGTTATTTTCTTTCTAAGTGGATTGAATCCAATTTCGAAGCAGCAAATTGTGCAGTAGTATGATGTTGATGTAATTGACAACCAAAAAAAAAACTAGCAACTTCTCACCAAAAGACATTTCTTTTCAGTGCAAAGTCTACTATGAAAAAGAGATGAAGGATAAGCATAAACAGCACTCACCTCCAGGGCACATCACCAACTAACATCCAATCGCCGTCCTTGTCTTCATACGTCAGCACATATTCAGCATTTTGGAGATCTGCATCCTGTTTTCCATGGCCATTGGAACAATACTGACCTGGACCACCATAGTCGTTACTCGTTACTAAACCGGACAACTTCTACTAATCTAAGATATTGGGAAGAAGATAATGCATGCTATGAAGACTCATTATATATGGAGTACTTTGATTCAGCTCATTTTGAGACACAAATGCTTTCATAAATCTTGGGAAAACAAGAAGAATCCCAAGTGTTTGATGCATCAGAACCTCTATTATGCATACGGGTGCTAGTGTGCATTCAAGGGTATATTTCTACTCATTTGTTATTGTTAATTTGAAGATTTGAATTGAGTAAATATTACCAAATTAGCTTAAAAATGCCCTTTGGTGCACCTATCTCTAGATGCACTCGGGTGCATATAAGAACTTTCACGGGTGCTAGTGTGCACCCAAGGCCCAAGGGTATATTCCTACTCATATGATAATTTTTGTTAATTTGAAGATTTTGAAATGTATTTATCATCAAATAAGCAAAAAAACATACCCTTTGGTGCACCTAGCTCTAGATGCACTCACGTGCATGTAAAAAATTTCACTGATGCAGTGATGGCTCCCTTTTCAACCAAGACTTTTGGTGATATTTGCAACTAGTACTCTTTTCAGTTTTCACAACGACATCGTACATCTGTTATAACTTTTTTTCCTAATGCTCATATAACAACAGAAGTATGTACATTAGTGCACTTACTATTTAAACACGTTTAAATCTTTTATGATCATGTTTGGATATCCATAAGTGAAATGGAGGAAGTAAAGTCATCTGTATATTTCATGATGAAATGGTTATCAAAATCTAGAGTACTGGAACAAAGAAAGAAAGAGAGGATACCAGTTATAAAGCAGCTAAACATCTTCTCTAAAGCAGAAGAAAGTTCCATATAGTTTCTGTAAGTTTGGAGGTCAACTTTCCTCAAGTATGGAGCACCATCCATGCTAACCTTCACATAGAGGCACACAGATTTCTCCTCTGTATGACCATTGTTCTTCGGAGAAGAAGACGCCAGAGTATTCTTTCGGAAAGATCGAATTGGTGGCCATCCCACAACCTGTGTTCTGTTTCAAACAAATGTCTCAAACTCTCAATATCCCCACATACAGAAAAAGGAAGCTAATCATGGAAGTGAGAGGATCACAATTGAGTTCCTTACACAAATAGCTACAATGATGCATGATACATGTGGTGCAATTTCTCAATTTCGAGACAGAACATATCACAAAGTACCAATTTTTTGCCTTGAGAGGACCGACCGAGACCCGGGTTTTCACGAGCGTTGGCGGGCCCCTTGTTGGTCACGAGGGATGGAGGAGGCTAGGTTAGCCGGGTTTTGATTACCAAGGAATAGAGACTTTACAAATAAAGCCCGAAGATTTGAGTTGTGTGCAGTGTTACCTAATTCTCTAATCACCCCACGAACTGCGTACCGAAAAAGCGAATTATAACATGAAAATGGTCCAATTTTGGTATAATTTAGCAAATTAAGTAGCGAATTGCGTACCCATACCCAGTCTCATACTAGCGAATCAGGTAACAGTGGTTGTGTGTGAGTGTATTCATCTTCGAATGACAAATCTAATCTGTATCCATACCAATATCAATGAACATGCATCACAAATTTTTCAAAGAAATTATTATGATTTTAAACAGTTTCAAAAGCAACATTAGTAGATCCTTCAGAACTTCTACTTAGGCAGCTCATGCATAACAAGAACAATCAAACATTAATTTCCTGGTAACAACTAATTGAAAACAGAAAAGCAATCAAAATGCAATATAAGTTCCAAACAAACATAGCACAAACAAGTTCAATTTAATCAAACATAATGCATTATTTTAGCAGTAAATTCTTAATGTTTTAAAAAGAATTTAGAAAGAAAAAAAAAAAAAACTCACTTGGCAGCAGGAGCACTAGCAAGTTCATTAGCAGCAGAAAGCTGAGGTTGCTTATCCTGAACAGGTTTAGGAGAAGAAGGGACATTGTTGTTCTCCACACAAGTAAAATTCTTACCATTTTTAGCACCATCTTTACTCAAATTAGGGTCAGAATTTCCATTAATAGAAAAAACCCATTTCTCACAACCATCAATTGCATCAGAAAACCCCCTTTTTGCCCCAGAAGCAGAAGATTTAGGTGAGCAAATTGAATACCCATTTTGGGATTTTCCTTCAAAATCCTTGCCAAAAATAGTAACCCCATAAGAACCAGGTTTCCTTTCAGGTGACTCAGAACCTGGTAACCCAAGACTCAGCTCAGTTTTTAAAGAGAAATTGGGTGATTTGACAGAGTTTTCCATGGAAGAAACCTCTGAAAACCCTATGTAATCATGCTGAAATGGCCTAGACATGAAACTCAAAACACAGAATTGAGATTTACAGGGGGAAATTACAGTAATTGTAGAAAGAAAAATGAGGTTGAATTTAAGTGGAAATGTTGAAGAAAAAGAAAGAGAGGAAAGGAGAGGAGAAAGAGAACAAAGATATGCACTTATTAAAGAACTGGATTTGATGCAGAAAAGAACCTTCCTTGGCCCTTTCTGTAGCTCTTTGCCCCCTCCTCCTCCTCCAAAGTTTTCTTTTTTTTTCAATGATGAATATTTTTCAACAGAAAAAAGGCAAAAAATAAGGAGTAATACATGCTTTGTAGTAGATACTTTTTTCGATTTTTAATACTCGTAACGTTTGTGAATTCTAAACTATTCACATATTATATTTTGACTATTGTTGATGATTTATACGTAAGTTAAAACATAGTCATGTGAGATCTTGTTAGATTTATCTTAATATGTATTTTTAAAATATTAACTTTTTATAATTTTTCTTAAAGAGAATTAAAGATATTAATGATCAAAGTTGTTTATTGGCATGCGTGAAAGTGATAAACGTTGCGAGTAAAAATGAACTGATGAAGGATTATTTAGATTCCGTACGTGCACGGATTTTCTAAAATTATTATTTGACCATTTTTTTTAAAATATGTGTGTAACAAAATTATTATTCCAGAATAAAGTAGTACGTAGAACATAAAATTTTGACAGATTTACAAAAAGATTAATAAAGTTGGAATAAATTTTATGATTTTTGCAAATAAAATTTTTGAGAAATAATTACAATTGAAAATTTATATATTAAAGATCATGATAAAATTTTAGTCAAATATACTGAATCTTTTCCATTAAAATTATTTTTTTTTTGAAAAAAAAAAAATATATTTTCATGGGATTATGAACTCCTTCCCCCCAAAGTGGAGTATAATTTTGGCGGAACTTGACTTGAAATAAATTACCTGCTTATTTTTTCCCTAAAATACACCAATAAATTTAACGAGATCCTTATAAGTGAATACTTTATTATTTTTAACAACCAAACGTTTGCCACTTAATCAAGTCATTTCGAACGTCTTAAATTATTTCGTTAGAACGTGTGACAGAAGACCGATTAACAAAATTTGCAAATCCTAACTTTTTTATAAAAAAAAAAAAAAAGGAAACAACTGGAAAAAAAAAAAAAAAGGTTTTAGCAGAAAGAAAAATGATAAAATAATTAGAAAATGAAAAGAAAAGGAAAAAAGGGGGAGATGTTGTTCCTTCGTCATCATAATACTCCTTTTTAAGAAATAAAAAAAATTAAAATAAAATAAAAGTTGAGCATATTCTTTTTCATTTTTTATTAATCTGTTGGACCAGTACCTTTTATATTTAATTATTCTTTCTCTAACCTTTTTAAGAAGTATTTAGCAGACAATTAGCACCGACAACTTACTGCAGCATTTCCGGCATAAGTACCTTTTTATCCGTATTTGCTTCTTCATTTTATCATCTTTGTCCCTATCACAAATTCTTATTTACATGGGGAGTTGTACGATAAATATTGTACACCGAAGTTAAAGTTGATTTAAAATACTTAAAAGTTACCCTTATATATATAAAAGCTATCTACTTTTAGTAATAAAAAATTTCATCTTAATAAACAAATATTTATTCAAAATCACTAATAATCATAAAATTAAATCATTTAACACTTTAAAATATTTATTTATTAAATTTTGTTTTAATAATATAAAAGTTAGAGAAAACTGATTTAAAGTTAGAGAAAAGTGAGTAAAAGTTATATTGGTGCACAATAAGTTTATTGTACACCTTGTGCACGCAAGACCTTTTGTGTCTCTATTTATTCTCCTAATTAATCACCAACTAATCCATTCTTCCTACTTGTTTAACTGACTAAACTAGGTTGATTCTTTATTATTTTATACAAATATATAAGTATCCTAGGGATTGTTGGATTATAGTGGCTTTGTGACTAAAATGGACGCAAGTGACTCGTATTTATAGTGACTAATCCTTTACTGGTTAGTAGTGTATTGATGGACAAATAACATACTAGAATTATATCAATATACACTTCTGAACTTAAGAGTATAGTCGGTCATTCTATTTTTCAAAATGACTTCAATGGTGCTAACGAGGTGCAAACCCCCAATTAAACCATGATAAGAACCTTATTAGACTAGAATCTCTCACATATCTTTCAAATACTTCTTCCGTTTTTTTAATAATTGCACCATCTTAATTTTAGCACAATTCACATATTCTTATATAGTTATTTTTTGTGATTTATATGTAAGGAAAAATATATTCAGGTGGGATCTTGTTAGATTCGTCTCAAAATATAATTTCAAATTATCAAATTTTTATAATTTTTTAAAATGTATAATAAGAGATATTAGTGGTTAGAACAGTGCATTGCCAAGCGTGAAATCTCAGATGGTGCAATTAAAAAAATGGATAAAGTATAACTACGCAATAACAAATTATAATTATTTGATTGATTATAATTATTGAAGAAACGTAACTATTTGATTAAAAATTATACTAATACGTGTGTTTGGTAAGAAATTGATCTTACACATAAAATTATCATACTCCCTCCGTCCCTTAATACTCGATATGTTTTGACTTTTTGCAATATTCACATAATTCACTTTGACCTTATTTTATTTCTATTATATGAAAACAAATGTTAGTATATAATATATTGTTGGCTTCATCTTAATATATATTTTCAAAATATTAATATTTTTATAAATTTTTATAATATGTAATTAAAGAAATTGGTGGTCAAAGTTGTGCATTGACAAGCGTACATATCCGATCAGAACAGATCGAGTATTAAGAGACGGAGGAATTACTTCATAAGTTTTTTTAAAAATATACAAATATACTTGTAATGCATGTACACACAAAGCTTGTAATAATAATCAAGGCTTTATCGCATAAATACCAAAGAAAAGCCAAAAGATGAAGATCAAAAGTGTGCTATCATAAGCTGCATGGGTGTTGAATATTAGTGATAAAATGCACTGTTAACCAAAAATCAAACACAGAAAGTAACAGCTCGATCGATCGTGTAAGAAAGTGACACAACAAATATGAAGCTCTGAATTAGTAGTACTACTTGAAATCAATGAATACTTAAATTTTACATAAAAAACAAGTTTATAATACACATGCATATATGTTCATACTTACTACTCCCTCCGTCCCGGAATACTTGACCTGTTTTTCTTATCGGGCCGTCCCTTAATACTTGATCTGTTTCTAAAAATGGAAATATTCTAACAATATTATATTATTTCTCACTCCACCCCTATTAACCCACCTACCCCCTACTCCATACAAAAAATAATTAAAAATTCAACCCCTACTCTCTCCCAACCCACCTCTTAACCCACCTCCCACTAACTACATTAAAATAATACCCACTATCAACTACTACCTACTTCCTCCGTCTTTTAATACTCGCAACGTTTGGACTTTTGTCACTATTCATACAATCTACTTTGACTATTCTTAGTGTTTTTTGTATAAGATAAAACATAGTCATGTGGGATCTTGTTAGATTCGTCTCAATGTGTATTTTCAAAATATCAACTTTTTATAATTTTTGCATAAAGAGAATTTAAGATATAAATGATCAAAGTTGTGCATTGGCATGCGTGAAACTAAGGAACGTTGCGAGTATTAAAAGACGGATGAAGTATTAAATTAAATAAGTCAATTCAAGTCCCTTAAACTCTGTGCCGGTCAAACCGGGTCGAGTATTCCGGGACGGAGGGAGTATAAGATCATTCAGATTTTGCTTATTTTTATACATTTTCCTAGATTCCAAACAAACGTCACATTTCGACAGCAAGAACACACGCTTGTAAACGCACTTTATAATTGAGAAACACCAAAATACCACACCATCGAGAAAAAATTAAATTAGCAGAATTTTAGATGATTAACTATATTATTGGGGCGATGATAAAGGTTGCAGGTTGCGATAACATTTAGTTGTCGTAATTTTACGTGTCAGAGTTTAATTGATACATATATGTGCCGAGTGATGATAAAGGTCGCAAGTTATGACAACATTTAGTTGTCGCAATATTACATGTCGAAATTTAATTGATACATATAGGCGACACGTAGGCTATGAGTCATCATCATATTTTTACTATCAATGCAATATTTTTACTATGAAAATACGTAAATAAAATAGTCGATAAAAAAAAGGAAAAAAATTAGAATATTGAGATTTTCTACCATTTTTTGAAACATGTATAATAGGATATATATATATGTTAAATATTTTAATTTCCAATTTAAATCATGACACATAAGCACGCCATGTCATCATTGTGGCACGGCTTAAAGGTCGATGGTTGCGACCTTTATCATTTTCGATATGTGCCACGTAGGCTATGCGTCTTTAGAATATTTTTACTCAAAATTTTTACTAGGAAAATATGTAAATAAGATAGTCGATATATATAAAGAATGAAAAAAAATAGAATTTTAAAATTTTCCTACTTTTTTTTGAAACATGTATAATAGATTATATAAGTAAAATTAATATTTTAGTTTTCAATTTAAATCATGACACATAAGTATGCCATGTCATCATTGTGACACGGCTTAAAGGTCTCATGTTGCGACCTTTATCATTTTCAATATAATTGATCACTTCGTTCCTAATTCTTTGCCCAGTAACCATTATGGAGTCCTTGCTTAATTTGTTAATTTTGGTTGAGAGAATTTGAGACGAGACAAAGTGATGGATCAAATGGGAGGATTTTATATGAGAGTAAAATTGTACGTCAGTTTCAATGATAGGGTTTGCACAAATTCTTATTTATATGGGGTGTACGATAAATATTGTACACCGAAGTTAAATTAGATGTAAAATGCTTAAAAGTTACCGTTATATATGTAAAAGTTATCTACTTTTTAGTAATAACATTTTGTATTTTAATAAAAATATTTCTTCAAAATCACTAATAATGTATAAAATTAATCATTCAACACTTAAAAATGTTTATCTTTTACGCAGTAACTTTTTTTTTAATAATATAAAAGTTAGAGAAAACTGAGTAAAAGTTAGAGAAAATTGGGTAAAAATTATATTAGTGTACAATAAATTTATTGTACACCTTGTGCATACAAGACCTTTTGTAATATTTAATATGGGGCAATTTTTTAGGGAGATACTTAAAGTAACATAAAGGGCCAAATGAAGTATTACTCATTTTTCACTTATCTGAATATATATCGGATTATCGATTAACCTTTTATCGAAGGATATGATTGAGTTGAGACATAATTCATATTTGAGATTTATACAATATTACTACTAATTAATATGCATGCTTGAGCCAGATTTATGCAATATGCTTGAGATTAGAGAATTTGAGTGGCCAAACCAAGAAAAAGATATCACATATAGTATTAGGGTGCGTTAATCATTTCCATCTCTGGAAAAAAATTAATTGAGCCTAATAAGTTTTAATCATGTCTAATAAGTTTATTCCTGTAATTACAATCAGGTCCAATAAAATTTTAACAAGTTCAGATGGATTAAGTTGAGACAAAATTAAGTTCATATAAGTTTAACAGATTTTCTCCTTAACTGCTTGTAGTTTTGTTAAGAGAAGTTAGACCCTGTTCTTCTGAACTTTATTTGGTTGAACTGAACTGAACTTAATGGAGTTGAACTGAACTAAACTAAACTGAACTGAACTGAACTAAATTGAACTAAATGAATAGTAAATAATAAATAATAAATAATAACTACAATAATCATAATTATTTATTAATAACAATAATTACATATAATATTAATAAAATAATAGTAAGTAATAATAACGATAATAATAATTATTATATATATAAGTAATAAATGTCAATTTTAATTGCAATATCAAGAATAAAAATAATTACAAAGAAAGATGAATCCGTTCTTTTGAACTGAACTGAATGAAGCTGAACTGAACTAAACTGAACTGAATGAAGCTGAACTAAAATGAACTGAACTGAACTAAACTGAATGGAACTGCAAAAAAGTCCAAAAGAGCAGGGCCTTATGCATGTTGTGGTACAGTCTATATATGGCTAAGGCATCTAGGGATGTCAGTGGGGCGGGTTTTATAGGAGACCCGCCCCGCATCCGCCCCAAGTAGGCGGGGATGGAGGTAGGTTTGGCGGGTGATGGGGCGGGGATGGGTATAAAAATCATACCCGCCATGGGTGATGAGGCGGGTGTGGATTTTGTGTTGGAGCCGCCCCATCCCCGCCCGCCCCGCCCCATCCCCACCCACCCCGCCCCATCCCCACCCGCCCCGCTTGATACTCGTCAACCCTATCCGAATATCATTCCCTAAGTGAATTGAAAAATTTAAAGAACATAAAAAGTTGACCACTTTTTTTATGCGTTTGGATTGGTTTGTAGTATTTGATATTATGAATTAAGGCAAAACTTCTAATTTTATGTGTTAAAATTTTTTTGTGGGTATTGACGCGGATATGGAGCGGGGATGAGACGGGGATGGATACCCAGGCGGGTGGTGGGGCCGGGATGGATTTTAGTTTGTACCCGTTGGGGCGGGGATGGGGATGAATTTTGTACCCGCCATGGGTGATGGGGCGGGGATGGGAATGAAAATTTTAGGTGGGGATGGGGATGGAGGGACATACATCCGCATTCGCCCCGCCCCATTGACATCCCTAAAGGCATCACATCCCAATATTTGCCCTCTTGTCATTTTGGACAAGTCTTTGATTGATTAATGAAATCAAAAGTTCTCGTCAAAAAAGTTCTAACGGATTTCAAGTGAAGAGAAGTACGTATGGTTTTGTAAATTGTAATCGAAATAATTATATACTAGTCAAACAAAATATAGTTCATACGGAGTAACAATTATTTATTTTCTTTTGATTTCATTTATTCAATCGTAAGTTACCATTAAAGGTTTTGATAGTCATTACTCCATAACGCTAAACATCTCGACTTATTACTAATAATCATTATTATTTTATGTTGGTTCTTAATTTTAAAAAATAAGTTCAGATAAGGAGATTTTTCCATATTACAATACGTGACAATTATTGTTTTTATTTTTATATATAGCACTCCCTCCCTCGATCTTTATGTTTTTTAAGTTTGTTATTTTCACGCGTTTTAACGACAGTGCATTGATATTCCTCTATTTTATTTATTTAAACAAGGAAAATTACGTTTATTTATAATATTTTCACTTTTATCAAAATTTTGATATTGAGAAAATGAGGAAAATTTAATGTTCCAATAGAAAAGTGTAAGAGATTAAATGACCCAATGAATTTAATGAGTTAAAATAATAATTGGACACAAATTTTGATAGATATTAAAGCATTTATATGAAAAAAATATTTTGCGACACTGAAATAGGAAAACGTAAAGAACAAAAAGAGACGGAGGGAGTATTATTATTTGTTCCTAATTGAAAAGGAAGACAATGTAGATCCAAAAATTCTAGAAATTAGGAACAGTCAGCGGAAAAAATGGCAGAGTTTGTGCTTTAATAATTTTACACTGTCGTTTTGTTGTCTGAATACTTGAATCTGATTTAACAATAACAAATAATGGGTTATTTTACTTTGTAAAATATGCTTCGAGTGCGAAAATAACAGTTCGTTGATTCAAAACTACATTTTCAATTTCATAAACTTTGCATTGGTTTTTGTGTTTTGATGTAACGAAGTGAGACAAAGATTCCACACGAAGATTACGTATCATTGAAACTATAACAACATTTCATTTCTTGCTATTTTAATTAAACTATTTTTATTCCTACTTAAAATTAATTAAGAATAAATAGAGATGAAATCTTAGTATAACCTCTATCATATCATACACTGTCTATTTATAATTGATCGATTATTATCATTGTATAAGATCGATGGTTAAATTGTTTTTTACCACCTAAAAAAATAAGCAAATTGTTTTTTACCACCTAAAAAAATAAAAATTATTTTTTACCACCTAAAAATAAAATAAAAATTGTCTTTTACCACCTCTTAACTACACAATGGTTGAAACATTAGGTCAATTAATGGGAATTAAGGGAAAATTGTAGCTTATATACATGAAAATCTTGGGAGAATAGAGGGAAATAAAAAATATAGTCGTTGAAATGGAATCGCATAACGTTTCCGTCCATATTTCCGGTTAAGAGGTGGTAAAAAACAATTTTTATTTTATTTTTAGGTGGTAAAAGACAATTTTTATTTTTTTAGGTGGTAAAAAACAATTTATCAATTTTTCTAGGTGGTAAAAAACAATTTACCCAAGATCGATACTATGTAAAAAAAACGTAAATTTATGTGAAAAATAATGAAGTTGCATTCACTAACTTATTGATCCATTTACGTTAATATAATCAGTGGCGGAGCCACGGTGCCCTCAGTGGGGTCCTTGACCCCACTTGAATTTTTTTTTTTTTTTTTTTTTTTTTAGTTAAAATTTCAATTTTTTTTAAAAAAATAAATAATTTTAGTGAAAGTTTCGTCAATTTTTAAATAGTGACCCCACTATCTCAAATTTCTAGATCCGCTACTGAATATAATATTCCGTGTCCGTTACTTGAAAGACTTTTAAGTTAATGATAAATTGAATTTGGGAGATGACATGTAATGACAAAAATATAAGAACTTAAATTAATTAAGTACGTGTAAAACTGTAAGTGTGATTATTATGCATGTCTCCCATATTGAAAGACAAGTCAAGGAATTTCCGAGAGCTTGCATTTTATTACTCGATTGGATTATTCATCATATTGTCAATTGATTATAGAATGAAATTACTTCAATCTTTGCTTGTAGGTTTCTCTTCCATGCTTCTCCTTTATCAGCTTTAACCCTTGTCGTTAAAATAAACATAGTAAATTGCCAAACATAACATAGCTTCTTTAAATAGTTGAACATGATCACCATGAACATTAATTATGAAAATTAGCCTTTATTCAATCAATTAATTTCAACCAAACACATACCGTATTGATTTCAGTATGGATTTAAGGTACAACTAGTGTGTGGCCTGGGCGTTGCTCCGGGTTTTATTTTTAGTGGGATTTACTTATTTTAAATATGTGCGTATGTGGTGCTATTATCTGATTTCCATGCAAGATCAGTGGCCGATCAACAAACTTCCTTCTCATATCCGAAAATCAAAACAAAGTCGAGTTCTCTTCTTCATGATTAGTTGATTATTATACTCTTGTCAATGTTTCCCTCTTCACGCACTCATAATTACACTCCATTACCCTAATTTTTTATTTTTTAAGCTTAAGTTGAGAAGAGAAGAATTGTACGTTTATAAGTTAAGTAATTAATTCCCTTTTGTTTGTTTTTTTTCCTTTAATTCATTATTATTCATTTTAAAAAGGTTGTATTTATTATTTAAATAGAAAGATATAACATCATTGTGGCTAGCTAAGATGGTAAGAATGGTAACTTTTATTTCAAGAGGTCTAGTGTTCAATCCTTACTACATGCTTTTTGGTTGTCAACTACATGTCATGATACTTATTAGTGGTGATGTGGCGTAATAAAGAGGGATCTACGTGGCACATATACGTTCTTATAAACGCCTTTTAATATATTAGTATAGATATGTGCCTTATGTTAACAATTTAACCATTAAATTTTGTTGTTACGCCGTAGATACTACAGAGCGAGCTAGAGACTTTTAGATTAATTTAAAGAGAAGCAATTAGCTTAGCCCTGGTATCAATCCAAGTGCTCAAATCACAATAACATCATCATATGTTGTCTATATATTATGATTATTACCGTACAAGATCCGATACTATAACAAAAATGATGTAGAAAATGAAATATCTAATCCATCTTTAAAGTTGCTAATCTCTTTTTCCCCTAACTTATTAGCAGAAACCAGCTGCAAAAAAAAAGTCAGAAACTCAAAGTGACCAAACATCATACCATGTAAGCAAAAAGTCCAAACAATAATCATCATTCAAAAGGTCTTGCGCACACAAGGTGTACAATAAATTTATTGTACACCAAGATAACTTTTATGCAGTTATTTGTAACTTTAACCTACTTTTTTGTAACTTTTAGTATTATAAAAATAAAAAGTTGATAGATAAACATTTTAAAGGGTTAAATAATTAATTTATACATTATTAGTGATTTTGAAGAAATAATTTTTATTCAAATGAAAAAAATTATCATTAAAAAATAGATAACTTTTACAAATATAAATGTAACTTTTAAGTATTTTGAGTCAACTTTTACTCTGGTGTACAATATTTATTGTACACCCTTTGTAAATAAGAATTTGTGATCACCATTTCGTTTTAAGTAAAACATAAAAAAAAATTGTTTATCTTTAATGTTTAAACTAATCTACTCCCCCGGTTTTAAATATTAGTTATGTTTTGACTTTTCAACTCGTTTCAACTCAATATTTAAACGTAAATATCTCCAAATACGTATGTTAGAAAAATATAAAAATTTGATATTGTTAAACTACATTTTAAGACGAACAAAACAATATCTCACATGAATATGTTTTGAATTACGTATTAGAAAGAAATGAGAATATTATCTTCAATTGTGAATAGTGTCAAGATTCCAAAAGGGACTAATATTCGAGAACAGAGAGAGTATTACATTATACTTTAATGTTTAAACCAATCTATTACATTATACTAAAACAGACACTATGAGTGACACGTATTACTTCCCGTTGCATACTTTTCCTGCCAAAACTTTTTCCCTAAAACAGTCTTACTTTGTTTATTTTTTATGGTTTTTGATCCTTTTTTATTTACTTTTTATGTTTAGAAAAAAATATATTTATGTATAGATTATGAAAATAATATATGCCACGTAATAATAATTTGCTAAAAGTATTTTTTTGGTAATATTTTAGTCAAATTGTTATACTTCATACTAATAATGGAAAATATATTAACTCGATATTTTAGAAATCATCATATTAATATTATTAGCATATCAAGCATATAAAGTATGTCATACATAGTAGGAAGAAAATCGCATACTCTGTATTAGATGATTAAATGAGTATGTTCAAATTTATTTATTATTTGGAGGAAAGTGATTGAGCACGATATGAGCAAATTTGGGATTGAGGAAAATATGACGTTGGATAAGACAGAGTAGAGGGAGAGAATATACGTTGATGACGTTATTTGACTTATACATCTTCCATTTTGACTCTCTTAGTTTACTTCTTGCGTGTTGCAAACCTTTTTATTTTATTTTATTTTATTTTATTTTATTTTTAAAAGTTCAGCTTTATATGCTATTTTCAAATAAACTTACTGTATTTATTTGTAATTCTCTCGTTTTAAACCTTACTTATTTTCCCTTATAATATATTTCTGTAATATATATATATATATATATATATATATATATATATATATATATATATATATATATATATATATATATATATATATATATCTTATTTTACTTTTATTAATTTCACTTTCCCGATCTTCCTTGTTTATTCTTTTAACTTCCCGTTCCTGATTTGTTTGATTGGTCATATTGACGATCTCATATGTCGATTCATGTTAGCCGACCCCAAATCATTTTGAGACTAAATCTTTATTATTGTTATTGTTGTTGTTGTTGGAGTAATAATTTGTATTTTACTTTAATTGGAGTGATAAAATTAATTGGAGTAATAAAATTAATTGGAGTAATAATTTGTATTTTACTTTAATTGGAGTAATAATTTAAGTAACTTAACTTTTTTTACAGTCCTTTTTTGCAGTAAAAAATAGATTTACCCAGGTTAAATTCATGCACAGTCTCATACAAGTATACAACTGGGGGTGGACAGGGTAAAATCCTATGTAACCCACGCCCGTATCAACGGTAATTATGGTGCATCACTAAAGCTGATTGGGCGTGCTATTTGGGATCTAACCATCCAGATTCCAGATTTGATGTTTTTATTTTTTAAGATCTAACGGTCGAGATCATGCATGTGCGTGGTATGATTATATACGGTCGTTGGGGGGATTGGGGAACACCATCGGTGACTTCTTCTTCACTCTAACTAAAGTAACGCACCACTCATCGACCAGTCCATAAAGAATTACCTGGATATGAGTGGAGCTAACAGTAACTATTACTCCCTCTGTATTTATTTAAGAGATACACTTAGTTAGACACGGGTATTAAGAAGAATTGACTGAAATAAAATAATAAAGTAAGTGGGGTTAGGTACATATTTTAATTAGTAAATAAGTGGGGACCATGTCATTTTGGTGGGGTGGGATGTAGGATGGGTTTATGAAATCATTTGTTTAATAGGATAGTGGGTCATAGGTAAATTAGATGTATTATTTAATTAGAGGTGGGGTTGATAAGTTACTAAAAATGGCAAGTGTATCTCTTAAATAAATACGGCCGGAAAAGGCAAGTGTATCCCTTAAATAAATACGGAGGGAGTATTACGGACCGCTTAGGCTTAGTGGCGGATCCAGGATTTGAGAAATGGAGGTACGAATAAAAATTCTTATAGTCTATCAACAGGAAAAAAAAAAAATGAGTCCAATTCCGTTATAAAAAGTATCCAAAAAAAGGGTCTACTTTCGATATTAAAAAGGGAGTCAAAATTACATCTGTTGTAATATTTTAGTCCAAATAATTAAAATCTAAACCCCCGCCGTTCACTTCATTTATATTATCAACGATTTACTAGTCTTTCAGTATATTCGATAAATAATAGAACAATTAGAAAAATAACGGGAGTAGTGAACTGTGTATATAAAAATCATTAATGAAATTGAAATCATATTAAATTTCGATATAATTGAAAATATTATTCTTCACTATGTATATGACATCTAGCATTGTGTTTACAAATTTCATTTTTTTTAAAAAATTATATATAACCCATGCAACTAATTTTAGCTAGGTACAAAAGTAAAATTAAACGAGTGAAAAAGAAACTCACAAATGATATAGCTAAAATCATTAAAGAGATGAAAAAGGGAAGACTAAAATCAATAAATAGTTAAATGGTGGAAAAACTATTAAGTGCTAAGCAATGAGAAAGTAAAACATCAAGGAGCTAAATAAATGGGGGGGGGGGGGGGGGGGAAGTGGTGAAAAATAAGGGTTACCAAAACTCAAACCCTGCATCTCTTTGGTCCAGCATAATGAGGCTAAACACTCAACCAACTGAGACAAACTCATTTATGTGATACATAATAGGAAATTTTAACTATATACAAAATACCTGTTACTATTATATATTTTTCCGCGGATCTAGGGAATAGGGGCGCAACGGTACCCCTTGTACCCCCCCTAAATCCGCCACTGCTTAGGCTCCGTTTGGTAGCGTACGTGTAAAACGTTTTTATGGAAAACAATTTTTCCCTTTTCAATCATTTTACATTGTTTGGTTTGGCAAGGGATGGAAAACAATTTTCCACAACTCACTCAAAGGTGGAAAATTGTTTTCCATTTGAAAGGGAGGGAAACCATTTTTCCATAATTTCCACCTTTCCTCTGTATCTCCCTCTCTTTTCTTCTCCTCAATCTTCACCATTTTCTTTTAAATAACCAAACGAAGGAAAAGTAGTTTGGAATTGTATTTTTACTTGGACAATGATTTTGCACTGAAAACGTTTTACACCAAACCAAACGGATCCTTAGATGCACCCGAGTTATACTTCTTCCGTTCATTTTTACTCGCAATGTTTGTCACTTTTACGCATGCTAATGCATATAACTTTGATAATTAATATCTTTAATTCTCTTTAAGTAGAAATGATAAAAAGTTAATATTTTGAAAATACACATTAAGACGAATCTAACAAAATCTCAAATGACTATGTTTTATCTTACGTATAAATCACCAACAATGGTCAAAGTATAATATGAGAATTGTGTAGAAATCACAAACGTACGTTGCGAGTATTAAAAATTGAAGGAAGTATAATAGATGTTCCTGGAAAAACCTACTCCATTGTGACTAAAATTACTCAATACTTCCTCGATCCTCTTTTATTACTTGTATCATTTGATCGAGCTTATTACATAAGAATTAATCACGTGGGATCTTGTCAGTGACTTTATATATTTCTGGTAAAACTCATGACTATTCTTACTTGTTACTATCTCCGTTTCTTTTTGTTCTTTACGTTTTTCTTTTTGGGTGTCTCAAAATGTTTTTTACACTTTCTTTTATGTTATTATCACATAAATGTTTTAATATTCAATCAAAATTTGTGTCAAACGATTATTTTAACCAATTAAATTCATTGGTTCATTTTATCTCTCACACTTTTTTATTGGGACATCAAAATTTTCTCACTTTCCCAATATTAATATTTTGATAAGAGTGAAAACATAAAAGACAAATCTCAATGCACATTAATTAGTCGTTAATAAACGTGCAAAATGCCAAATGTAAAGAACAAAAAGAAACGAATGGAGTAGATGTTTACTTCATTAATTGTGAGAGCAAGAACTTTTCTTTTACTTAAACAAGATAGCTATCATTAAGTTGGAGGTAAAACCCAATTACTCAATAACCCATAGGCCATAGTCCATATAGGCCTAATTGATATGGCTAATTGATGTATGTACAAAATATAATATGTACGTGTTGTGTGGACTACTAGATTTTATTTGTGATAATGTTGGTACTTTGATACGTTTAGGAAACATTGTAAAACAAATTGTGACCGTAACATAAAAAACATTCGATATCTAGCTTCTCACTAACATCCAGTCCTCTGTATATATATGTATCCAACAAAATTCGATTATATCACATGTATTTTGCATGTACGTACGTCCATTATTAAATTAAATTAAATGGGTTGTTTAAAAAAATTCGTATTATGTGTTCATTAGGAACACATGAACAAACCAACTATATGCACGAATTGAAGAGTATTTAATTTATTGAAATTATGATTAATTACACATAGAAGTCGATATGTCCGAGTGGTTAAGGAGACAGACTCGAAATCTGTTGGGCTTTGCCTGCGCAGGTTCGAATCCTGCTGTCGACGTTTTTTAATTTTTTCTAATCGTCATAGCTCCTTAAGGCCATTATTGTCAATTCATTAATTATAATTCCAGTCTTTCCCCTTACTAAAACAAAGTAATAACAAAAAAAGCAAACCAAAAGCTCCACAAAAAACCCAGCCATGACATCCACCCTTCTACCGTCGCAACTAACACCTTTTACCACCCGATTTTCTCTCTCCTCGCCCAACCCAAAACCACCCTCATTTTCCACCACCGTCTACTGTGGCCCCAGAGACAACCGTGGACCGCTAGTAAAAGGCCGAGTACTAAGCACAGAAGCAATCCAAGCAGTCCAAGCTCTAAAACGAGCCCAAAGAACCACCACAACCACCACCACCACCGTCAACGAAACCCTAACAAAAACCCTCTCACGCCTCATAAAATCCGACCTCGTTGCTACTCTACGGGAGCTTCTACGACAAGGACACTGCGACCTCGCCCTCACTGTATTCTCCACCGTCCGATCAGAACCCTGGTACAAGACAGATTTATCCCTGTACGCAGATTTGGTTTCAGCTTTGAACAAGATGGGTGGGATGGGAGAGGATATTGACCGTCTGATTGAGGAGATGGACGGTGGTGATGGGGTGATTAATTGGGAGGATAAGAAAGGGTTGAGTAGGTTGGTGAAGGCGTTGATTAATGCTGAGAGGAGGGAATCAACGGTCAGGATTTATGGGGTGATGAAGAAATGTGGGTGGGGGTGTAGTGGATCAGGTGTTGAAGTTGATGAGTATGTGGCTAAGGTTTTGAGTAAAGGGTTAAGAAGATTTGGGGAGGAGAGTTTGGCTAATGAGGTTGATTTGGGTCTTGATTTGTACTTGAAAGCTTGTTTAGGTAGAGTTGGTTTTTAGGTAAACGGGTCAGTCAATCTTGGTTGCGGGATCTTAAAAGACGTTGTTTAGATTTAGTAGTTCAATTTTGGGTACAAAAGTATATTTAGGGAATAGGATTGTACGGAATAATATGTAAGAGTTTTTTTTTTTGGAGGGGTAATTATGGGATGATATATGACCTTAATTATCTTGTGGTGTTCATTTTGAGTAGTATTTACATTACTACATGCATGTAACACAATTGTATGTGCTCTTGTTTTATAATCACTATGTTTATAACTCATGTAACACAATTGTATATGGCTATATGCTCTTATAGTCTTATTTTATGGAGATCACTATGTTTACAACTTTAGTAGGCAAAGAAGCTGAATGGTTAGTTATGCGTCACTTATGCTACAATATGACCTTTTCGTTTGTAAGTTGAGAGATTCTAACAACTTCTTACTACGAAGATGTAAGTCCAAGTTTACGTTGATTGACAAAAAAACTGGAAAACAAATTACTCCGCAAGTCCATAATATATCGTTGACTCTGCTTCCTTAGTTATATTTTTTTTGACAAACCGCGATAATTTGAGAAGAATAATACTAGTGGAACATTTTTTATAGCTCACCAGAATTGGATAAAGCTAACAAAATTGATTTCAATCAATGTAAATTGCATTAAGAAAACCAACACCCAAATTGAACCAACCAACCCAATTCAACCACATCAAAGTTATTATTCCCCATTTAAATATAGTCTAATACGTGCAGAATGTGTCTAATAAGTGTCCATCACGTATTCAGTCCGCGTCTACGTATCATAATATCTCAAAAATAATACTCACTATGTCCCTTAATACTCATATTGTTTTGACTTTTTGCACTATTCATATAATTTACTTTGACCCTATCTTATTTCTATTATATGAAAACAAATATTAGTATATAATATATTGTTAGCTTCATCTTAATATATATATATATATATATATATATATATATATATATATATATATATACTTTCAGAACATTACTATTTTTATAAGTTTTTATGATATATAATTTAAGATATTGGTGGTCAAAGTTGTGTATTGACAAACATGTTCAGGATATAGAGAGTTATTCCGCATTTTATTTATTTTTAATTTTTTAATTTTAGAAGTCAACCTATCCATGAGTTTACAGTCAATGAGGGAAGACCCCATAGTTTTTTTTTAAAATATTTTTTGCGTCAGCCTCGTTGTCCTTGAATGGTTAATCACACTTCAGTAGCGAGAAATTGCAAAAAAAAATCCGAACATAAACAATTCTCTCCGTCATCTTCTTCAATCGTCAATAGCTACCGCATTTCTATTTCCCCCCAAATTACATGACATAGAACAATTTCATGGACAGACAAACCCTAGCTTCATCTTCATCTCCATCTTCTTCAATTTCTGAAGTTCCATCCCCAGACGCTTGGATCACTACTTACAAAACATTGCTCCCACAATGGAATTCCTTCCCTCTCTCTCACCAGGTTTTCTCTAATTTCCTTTTTATATTGTTTCATTTTGAGCTTAATATCATTTATGAATGTCGCTCGATTGATTATTGAACGTTCTAATTGCTAAAATTGGGGAATACATGATGAATATATGTTGTTTTTGTTGTTGATTTGTAATTATGTTAAGAATCTCTACAATTTAATGATTTTTTGAGTTGTATTTGCCGTAGTTCGTCTAATTGGTTTTGTTATTGGTATATATGTTCAATTCTTGGGTTGCCGCATACTTTGCCTTGCTCAGGAGTCAGAAGCAGTGCTATGTAGGTTTGTATAATCAGGACTGAAATAAGTTTTATAGCCTAGGATTCGTATTATAAGGCACACATGATTTTGAGTGTCATATGTTATGAGAGGAATGAGGCGTGGTGCCGTATATATGGAGTAATGGACTATATTAGGAAATAGATGCAGACATGGAGTATATGTTACATACTGTAGTAGTATCTCACATGCATCACATGAGCAAGTATGTTACTCCCTTTGTCCATCTTTCCATTGAACAATTAAACATAGCACGAAGGTTACGAGAAGTTGAAAATGGAAAAATAATAATTGAAGTGTATGTAGAGGGTCAAAGTAGTAAAAGAAAATGTTAAATTCGAGATATTAGGGTTGGTTGTGATGGAGAGAGAAGGTGACTTCGAGTTAAGAAAGGGATTTGGAAAATGTGAACATGGCTTGTTGTGAATTGTGACCATAAAATGGAAAACATCAAGATGAATATGGGACGGAGGGGGTATTTTTCTTTGCTGGTTGTAATCATCTCTTTTCGTATCAACCTTGTTTTGGGTTTGACTAGTGAGAGACTTGGGAAGACTATTTACACTTGGTTGTAAATTATGTATCCACAGGAGTGACATGATCCATATTGGTCAGTTTTTGTTCTTGCATTTTGATTATGCAACAGACTTTGCTCCATGGTGTTTAAAAAGCACATGATTAATACATTACACTAAAACATGGCTAATGACTCTGTTATTGCTTTTGCGATTATTCAAATACGGCTTGTGTAGTTTAGGTTTAATGTTGCCATTACCGTTACCATTGATTATTTGTTGGTACCTAAATATGCTGTTTAGAATAGTCGTGTAACTGATGCTTTGAACATTCTGGTAGATAATTCCAATTACCATATCCCGAGTAAATCAATTTGATGCGGCAAGACTTGACGTTGAAATGTCAGCCATGTTGAAAGAGCAGTTGGTGAAAGTATTCTCTTTGATGAAGGTATATACTCAGTATCTATTTCTCTGATCAACTGTGTAAATCACTATAGTTGCATTATTAACTTCAGACTTCTTGTTTGAAATGTGTATTTGTTTTTTATTGGCACTTGTTGGAATTAGCCAGGGATTTTATTTCAATATGAACCGGAACTTGATGCATTCCTTGAGTTTCTTATATGGCGCTTCTCAATATGGGTTGATAAGCCCACTCCAGGAAATGCACTCATGAACCTGAGATATCGGGATGAACGTGTTATGGAAGTGAGAGGAAAAGGTAACCATTATTGTTTTGAATTTAAATATTTGCCTATAACCTTCCTAATAATTTTTTTTT
This sequence comes from Spinacia oleracea, assembly GCF_020520425.1. Classification (NCBI taxonomy): domain Eukaryota; kingdom Viridiplantae; phylum Streptophyta; class Magnoliopsida; order Caryophyllales; family Amaranthaceae; genus Spinacia; species Spinacia oleracea. Next base: position 186,004,904 of record NC_079490.1, read on the forward strand.
TGTTTACAAAATTAAAATAACATAGAATACTATTTTTTTTTCTTCTCCATTAAATAGCTTATTGTCCAGTATATTGTAGATAATGCATTGAACAATATGAACACCATATTTGCAATTTGATGTTTTGCGGAAAGCATTAATGGTTTTGGTTCAAGGAAAAGAAAGGATTGGAATCAGGAAAGAGAAAATAAATTCTTTTTTGAAATGACCCCTAATTACCTAGTTTGTTTGGTTGAGAAGGGAAAGAGGTTTTAGATTTTCCTATAAAATGTAATGTTCATCAAAGTTATAAACCCCCAAACACTCATTCTCACCGTTTCACACTCTCTAAAACTTTTCCATTGTGGCTGCTATCACAACGCCGCCATCGCCTTTGGGTTAAGTATTTGCATCGCCGGTGTTAGCTTGTCTCCTCGACTCTTCGTTCTCTCAACCACCTCATTTTGTTAAGGGGTCCTTGAATCCAATCTTTGTTAGTCGGATTTTGCTACTATGAAACAATGTGAGTATGTGACCAATATTGGCCCGAGAGCCTGATATCTAGGCCTTCCATTTTCGAATTATATAGAAGGGTGAGGGTGATATTTGTGTTTTTGTTTTAGAGCTATTCATCTTCCACCATAGTTTCCAGTGGGATTCATTTTCTATCTATTTTTTGGCGGGTATGGGAGAAGAATGGAGGGTGGATGTCAATTAGTCAGATCTATGAAATTTTAGCTAGAAGATATTCTTTAATTAACCATAGGTGCACTTGTTGCTCAAATTAGTACTTTCTTCGTATAACAATTTTTTTTTCTTTGTTACTAATTAAGTATTTGTGCCCAATACTTTCTCTCAGTAGTTCATGTTAAGTTGGAGATTGTCGTTTAACATTTCAGATGGCTTTTGTACATGATTATGAGAAATGACATACATATGGCATAAGGATTTTTGTATTACAACTGTGTATCTAGTCTATTATCAGAACGTGAGAGTTATCATTGGATGGTATTCATTGCAGTAACTGCGTATGACTAAGCTAAGAAATATAGCATGGGGGGGGGGGGGGGGGGGCATAGAGAAATCTTGGTAAATGTGTCCTTACAGAAACTATTAAGAAGGTTGTCATGGTCTAAGAACTCGAAGGGGGGAAAAATATCAGATTGGAAGCTTGGAATAATAGTACAGATCACATCCACTTACCAAAAAGTACAAATATAACTACCAAATTATAGTTTGTGACTTGAAGATTTGAGGATATGGACTTCCCTTCATCTATAGGTTGAGCCAAAATAAGCTTATGCCAGTAAGCAATTAGTTTGTTCAGAGCAGCTTTATTACGTTGGCACTTTGAGTGCTTGGTTGATAGGTACGTACACTAATCAATTTTGCATGTCACCATATAGTCAAACTTGATTATTTGTTGCTCAACTGAGTCATAGCTATCATTCTCCTAACGTTATCAAGGTCTTTTCTTATGCTCTCTAATATATGTGCCATCTGCAGTGAGAACAGGATTGGAGGGTCCTGGACTGACTGCTGCTCAAAAGATGTGGTACTGCATTGCTACAGTAGGGGGTCAGTATATCTGGACGCGGTTGCAGTCTTTTTCTGCTTTTCGTAGATGGGGAGACTCTGAGCAAGTATTCGTTCTTTTCTGCCACATATCAATTTGTTAGTTGTGGCTCATTTAACTTCTATCTGAGATGCTTTATGGATAAATGATTGTCTTTCTTTCTTTGGAATCATTCTTTCTTCCCAGAGGACATTGGGACAACGGGCATGGCTTTTGTTGCAGCATGTAGAAGGATTCTATAAGGCTGCATCATTTAGCAACCTGCTTTTATTTCTCTTAACTGGAAAGTAAGTTTTGAGCTTCTGTGTCTACCTTGTGTCTAGATAGCTCCCAGATATGTGCTGATTAAAATGAAACAAATAATTGTTTGACCACTCATCTGCAAAAAGTTTGAGATGGTTGAATTCTGTGATTTACTGTAAAAATAGTTGATGGGAAAGATATAAAGATGGATGAGTAATGCTACCTTGCTATGTTTACTATAGAAATTGTATTATGTTGGCTTGATATTTGGATGAGGCACACTATTAGTTTTGGTATTGTATTAATGATACTACTATTTTATATTTCATGATCCAGGTATAGGAGTTTGATCGAGAGAGCTCTCAGAGCCCGGCTTGTGTACGGAAGCCCTAACATGAATCGCTCTGTTAGCTTTGAATACATGAATCGCCAGTTAGTGTGGAATGAGTTCTCGGTAATTTTTTGTAGTGCTTTTTCTCTTTGTTTGGCCTTTTCGTTTTGGTTGTTGATGTCTATCTGGGTTGAGTAATTGTCTGTCTTGGCAGTCACATTGTTGGAAAAAGTTCATTATTAAGGCCCATTATGTTATTGTATTTTTTATGACTGAAGGAAGCATAGTTTTGTTAAAACTATTATTTTGAACAAAATATTGTTTTGTATAGTTTGCATCAGGTGGATTTGACATTGACTGAAGGAAATAGAATTCTTCAAAAATAATCTTATCTATATATTTTCTTTTATTCAAGGGGCCACAAGGAGGGGGGTGGTGGTGGCAGCTGCAACTGTGAAGCACAGAAAGGGCCAAAAGAAAGTGTGCTAAAGATACTCACAGTCGAGATGCATAATAGGGTGATATATGTTTAAATTGCCCAAAAAATCTATTGAGATGTCCACGAAAATGTTTCAGGGCCTAGAAACAAGAAGAAAGAAAACAAAAGGGAAAACTATGCCTTAAGTTATTAAGTTTTTCTTTCGAGTCCTCATCACACCCAGTCATGCGCTGCCCTTCGGTTTAATAGATGTAGGGTTTCCATGAGAAAACCCACAATTGAGGTATGATTGACAAGGAGTGGACACTTATTGATTTTGATGTATTTGAGAGTCGACTGCGTGGAAAAGAGAGGGGAGAAATGATGCGGTTATAGGAGACGAGAGAAACATGCAAAAGAGAGGATATGTAGACTGGCAATAAAAGTAGGATGGGTGCAGGAGTTTCACAAAACGTAAACAGGGGCAAAGAGTAGGAACGGCAATTATAGGATTATGTCTTCACTTTTAATTTTTATTTTTAACTTTTATGAGTGTATGTCTTCCATCAAATATGGTTATTTCCTTTTAAACATGAAGGTAGAGGTTTATTTTCTTAAAACTCGTGTTGAATAATTTTACAAAATTTATACAGATGAAGAAATTATATTTTTAAGTATGTTAGTTTCTTTTCCTTCCCGTTCCTGTTCTCAGTCACATTCCCTTTTTTGAGTTTGTGGGGGTGGGGGGGAGGTTGGCAGATTGTCCTTTCCGGTGCTGTATTATTGCACCGGTTTCAGAAAGTGTTGGCAGATTTTTCAGTGCTCTTGGGTGTGGTCTTTTCCATACGTTTACTGCATAATCATCATTTGTTTCAGAAAGTGTTGATTAATTTGAAATAGCAAAGTAGAACTTCTATACTTAGCGTGTAAAACCTGTAAGTTGAAAGGAGTCTTAACATTGCAATATCCATAGTCTTCGTGCATCATGCTCCCATGTGTGTCATAGCTTATTGTGACTGTTTTTTAGTCAATTTTTTTTCTAGAATCTAGACAAGGCCTTGGTGTCCCCCCTCCCGGGGGATGGGGGGAATTACATGTTCTAAAATTTTCTCCTTCTGTGTAATATTGAGATGTTCTCTTCATTCATGCAGGAGATGTTATTGTTGCTTCTTCCACTTCTAAACTCTCCATTATTGAAAAGCTTATTTCGTCCATTCTCCAAGGATAAAGCTTCGGAATCTGCTTCAAATGAAAGTTCTTGCCCCATCTGCCAAGGTAGCCCAAGCATTCCATTTATCGCATTACCTTGTAGACACAGGTTCGTGACTGCTCCATACCCCCCTATTTACTATTCACCTTTTACGATTTGGTTCATTATACTTTCATACCAGCTCAAGATATTATATGGAAGCGAACAGATGAATGAATGACAAACGTGATTGCTTTCTAAAATTCCTGTGCCAATTTTTTGTGGCCAAACATTCTAATTTGTAGGCCATAGAATTGTGGAATGCATATGTACCCTGTTTGATCCTTTGATAGCATATCTTTTGGCTTCTTCGAGAGAACATATAAAAGAGAACGTGGTGCGTACAGGTTGGGTTTATATATTGTCCCTGCTTGCTGGTTAGACCTGGTTATAGGGAGGGGGAGGGTCGGGGCGGGTGAATGCGGGTCGTTAATGTGGCGGGTCGATTGTGGGCCACTTAAATGGCATTAGTGGTCCGGGTCAGGGTTAGGGTCATATGGGCTAGGGGCGGGCCAGGGTCGGAGCTAGAAAAAAGGGTCATTAAAGGGTCAAGTTAATGAAGAGAAGCTGCCATTGTTGCCGATGTTTCTCTTCTTCGTCTTCTGTTTTCTCTCTCCTCCCCCCACGATGAAATTGCAACAATATAACCCCATTCTTCGCTGTTTCACTTGATTAATCAAAAAAAAAAAATCAATTGTTCCTTTAAATTACAAAATAAAGTAGTGAATATTCGTATTAACAAAAAAAAAATGCAAATTAAATTTAAAATACTATCACCGAACATTTTAAATTAAAATCAAGAACATGAATTAAAAGAAAGTTGAGAAGTTGTAGAAAGGGGTTGTAATTCGTGTGAATGAATGGTGGTAGTCTGGTAGAGAATTGGAGAAAGATAAAATACGTAAGTGATGGGATGAAGGAGTGAATAATAAACCAGATTAAAGCACCGATAACCCTCTTCAACGAGACTAGCATGGTTATAGGCAGTCCAAATCCCAATAAATGTGACCAAATTTGGGGAAAATCACAAAATCCTTCTACAGATAACCATTGTTGATGAATTTTAGTGTTTAAGTTAATAGAGAAAAAGTAGTTATTGTTTATGTTTGAAGATGAATGCACCCAATTTTGAAGAGATGGAGGAGAGAACAGTGTCTGCTGCAGTGGTACTGCTATCGACCCTTATTCTTCTTTAGGAAGTTATTAGGCTTTCAATAAAACCCTATAAAAGCCCTATATGATATGACCCTATAAAAGCCCGTGCATTAAGAATTAAAGGGTCAAGACCCTTTTAAAATTGGCCCAACCTGTTGTCCGTTGGACTACCCTGTCCAATAACCAGGCCTATTGCTGGTTATCTGGAAATTGACTATATTAGATAAAGGTTAATCGATGAAAACAGAATGTATGGGTTAGTGAGTATGATGGTTGACGCGGAAGAACATTGGATTGTCCTAGCTGTAATACTGCTAGAGATGGAACATGAAAGGTTATAGTGGAAGCAGGAAATAGATTAGAACCTTAAAAGGAGGTTCAAAGAATGGGAAACAAACAGTTCTATTAATATTGCTGTCACTCTGTCAGTGTCGGAATTTGATGCTTAATAGTATCCTGAAGCTTTCGACTCAGTAAACCCTAGAGCAAAATCAAACTTTTTAAAAGTATGACAAATGACTGGACTCACTGGAGATTAGAGGGAAATGACTGGACTCGCTGGAGTTGTGACTCTAGAGAGGTTTCTGAAGAACTGACTTACAGTTTGTTAAAGTCAATAATTTATGTAGACTTGTTCTTCCTCTCTTGATCCCATCTATGTTTCTTCTTTCTCCATCCCAACACTTTCTCTTGCGTCTTTTTCTCTATCTGTTTTCAATAAAAAGTAACAACTATTCTAATTTTTCTGCTCAAATCGCACTTTGTTTCCTTTACTTTTCCTTCCTTTTGGTTGGGACTGAATGGCCAATGATTCCGTGTTTGATTTCTTCATGAGAGACAATAGATAAGTTTCCTTTTTTTGCAAATAGCTCCATGTGTTAAACTAATTAATAAGTAGTGTTGTTTTGGGTGTTTAAGAGAGGCACGTCCGCACGTGCCAGATAAGAATCAAACCCTCATCCTCTCAGTTGGTGATGCCTCTTGTATCTAGTGAGTTCTCTTCTTATTTTTAAACAATTATTAAGTAGGGTTGTAAGGAGAGCAGTGTATATTCAAGTGAAGGTGATGTGTCTATAGCCATAGTCCTGGGAGGATTCAGTAACATAATTTACTAGGCCTAATGACAGGGGTGTTAGATTCTATGTTAACGATTCCGGGGCTAGAAGGTCCTTCAGATTTAATAAGGCATTGCTTATTGGTTGGTTCCAGCTGAGTGACTGTGCTGCTGTACAGAGATTATTGATTTGCTGTTAAGGTGAGCAATGGTGAAAGAAAAGAAGTTGTACTCTTAATATGGTGTTCAGTATATAAAGTGCAAGTTCTTCCCTCTATGTCCATTTCCAATGTGTAGTAAGTTTTGATATTGAAAATTAACGAAGAAACACACGGGAAACAGAATCTCCCTTGTGCTTGCACATTTCCCCTCCCAGTTTTAGGCTTTTGAGCCTGTTTTCTGGCAGAAAGGACACAAAAATGAAAATTAGGTGAGAAAGGGAGGGGAGTAAAAGGAGCTGCAGAATGATTTCAGTGGTTGTTTGCCATGTTTTTAACCCTACTGACTATTGGAGGTGGTTTAGTGATTAAACATCTTAACAGACAATAAGATGATGATAGCGGCAGATTTATCCCATGGCAAGTATATCCTTCATTTAAGAAGCTATTCGAGGTGGAGCTTAGTTTTGCCAACATTTCTTCCTTGGATAGGAAATAGAGGTGAACATCTATTTGTTGGAGGAGTGGGGGAGGGGGGGGGGGTGTGTGTGTGTGTGTGTGTGTGTTATGTCGAGAGCTAGTAAAAAACAGAGGGCTAACATTGTATCTATCTCCTTTCCAGTTACCATCATATTTACTTGGAAAATTGATGTAAATCTGGTCCGATGAATATTATCCTACCTAATCTATTTGCTTTGGCAAATTATCCTACCTAATGTGTTTTATACTAATAATTCCACCTTTAAGCATATCAAACCCCAATTTGTCCACAAGCTAAGACTGTCACTAACAGTGCTGATTTGGCATAAAAAGAACACCTGAACCCTATCATTTCTAAGGGATGATGAATTTATCACAATTGTCCAAAAACCGTCGGTTTTCATGGTTAAACTAATTACTTAGCCACTTCTTTAAGTTTTTACTCTTATTGTATTTCATATTCTCCTTATTTAGCTTTTTTCTGCATATTTACTGAGATTCTGGGCATGGGATTTGCAACTTTCGAGATCAAGCTGTACTTTTCTTCCTTCTCGGCTCCTTCCTACAATAATGGACATAAAAATCCACCTACCATGGTGATCAGACTAATCCGTTACAGTGACAGTGGCTCATTGAAGACCGACAAACCCATAATTAGGTTCTTCAACTTCGTTGAGCTGGCTGCTTATTTCGACCTTCTTCCCATCTTCATCCGTTCTATCCACAGTCTCTCTTTTAACACCTTACCCCACCTCCCTTCCTCTTTGACGTCCCCGGCAGCCTCCTCATCCAGAGGCCGACGGGTATTTTATTTAGAGGGTAGAATTTATGTTTTTTTTTTCGTATTAAAATTGCTTTCGGAACTACCCCTTATTCCAATGCCCTTATTTAGCCACACTATCAGATATGAGTTCCCTCATTTGTTTTGCAGATACTGTTATTACTGTCTTAGAACACGGTGTGCTGCAACTCCATCTTTCAGATGCGCAAGATGCAGTCAGCCAGTCACAGCCATGCAACGACTAGGTGGCTCCGTAGACGAGAAGTCTTCCAAAAAGTAAGTAACGGTTGCTTAAAGGAATTCATATCAAACACATTATGAAAATTGCATTCCAGAAACCGGCACCCAACATCTCCACATATATAGATTACACAAGGAGGCAAGTTTTTCTGCGGATTCAATCAAACCGTACACTGCTATCTCATTCTTTGGCAGCATTTTCACATCTTATTCTTGAATGCCTTAATTGAATTATTCATCTGCACTTGTATGTACAATAATGTCTTTCAGATATTTTTGTCTGATTTTAAAGTGGCATTAATACATCCTTCATTGCCCAATTATGTGAAAGGTCTTCAATGTGGGGGCAGGGAGCTTAAGCTAAAGTTAGAGTTAGTATATTGTCTTTCCATGTCTCACAAGCTGATGTTTAACAGGCTAATATAAAACCGAAATTATGATTGTTATTGACTGATTGTTTTTTTTTTTTTTTTTTGTCTTAGTGATGTTTGATTGTGATTAGGTCAAGGAATTACTGTTAATTGTCTTGACTTATTGTTACACGGTACGTGATACTCTCTAGGTCAATAAGGTATGATTGTTTATCCTCCTCTGAAGTAACTCAAATAAGTCATGGTAAAGCAAATGTCTCAATCTGGGGCATCCAAAGTTTTAGTATAGTGCTTGCCTCTTACTATTTCCTTATTAATGATATTTTTGCCTGCATTCACCTTTAAAATCTGGACATAGAGACTGAAAGTACTCCGTATGTCCGTATACTTCGTTGTGAAAGAGTTACAGTTGATTGTAGCTCCGACTGGTTCTCTATTCTTATTGGTTCGATGCTCTTGATCGATAACTCGATAAGAATCTTGTTTTAGTCATCCGTAAGGATAAGTTAGGAAAGCACAACCTTGACCGTTAAAATCCGAGGGAGGATCCGCTTAGGCGGCGTTACAAATGAAATCTCAGTACTTGTTTGGTTCACTTGGGAAGTTCTATTTCGTAGGATGTTAATCCCCTTGTTACTTTCTTAGGAAATAGGGTTATTATGTTTGGTTGAACTTGAGAAATTATAATTTATAGTCTTGTTTGACTAAAAACACGGGTTTTAAGAAAAGTGGAATATAGCGTATGAGAAAGTGAGAAAATAAAATATAGTGTATGTGAAAGTGTAAAAAGTGGAATATAGTGTATGAGAAAGTGTAAAAAGTAATGCCCAAAAAAGGAAACATGACTATAATTTGGGACGTCCGAAATAAAAAACAAGACTATAATTTTGGGACAGAGAAAGTATGATTTACCAAAGGGAGGGTAGGTACTGTATGTCATTTTCCATATAACCATGTTCATCAGAATTGGGAAGTTCTAATTCCCCATTACTTCCATTTCATGCCAACCAAAAAAGTAGCCAGATATACACTTTCTTTGAACTCACACTTCCGCTCTATATACATGCAACCAAACAACCCCTTGATAAGCTAAAATCCAGTTTCCCTTTCATCCATTGATGGCATTTGAAGGAATACACTCTGAAGAAAAGACAAACCCTAGTACAATCACATGGAGAATAGTTATACTTGTAGGACTTGTAGCAGCTCACTTGTTATGCTGAGTGATTATTCTTTTTCCATAATATGTCAATCTATATGCATGACATCTTTATGGTGATGTTTAGCCCAATACTCTCTTGAGTATTTTGTTTTTTTTCTTTGGTTTTTCTATGTTGTGACCCTGTGTTATCGAGTTTTCAAAGTTGTACTTATGTTTTGAAAAAAAGTTACACGTCGTACCCCTCAGGTGTAATTATTTTATGCACCACAAAATTTCCATCAACTCAGCGTTTATAGTTGCGTTAGTTACTACTCTCTCTGTTCCAGAATATTCGGAATGTTTTAACTGGACACGCTTGTCAATGCATAACTTTTTTTTTTGTTCTACTACGAGGAGTTCCCACCGCCTTCGGCGAGTGGACTAATCTCCCGCGGGAGTTTGCATGGGTACCTCGATGGGCAGCATCCCTCCCAGTTGAGATTTTTTCCATTCCCAAGGCTCGAACCCGAGACCTTGGTTAAGGAGCAAGAGGCCCTTAACCACTCATGCCAACCTCAATTGGTTGTCAATGCATAACTTGACCATCAATGTCTTCAATTATATGTTATAAAACTTTATAAGATATTACGGAGTAATATTTTGAAAATATATATTAAGATGAAGCCTACAATAAACTTATTTTAATAACTATAAATAAAATGGGGTCAAAGTAAATTATGTGAATAGTGCAAAAAGTCAAACCGTTACAAGTATTCCGGGATGGAGGGAGTATTCATCTATCATCTTCCCTTTATAGCGAAACAGTGGGAGTATTTCCGAGCAGCCATACCGATGTTAGGATTAACTTTTTAATTTTTTTTTTTTTTTTTTTTTTTTTTACGTACATCGTGTAACTTTCAAAATCAATGGGTATAACATAGAAAACCCAATAGCACAAGCACAAGGACGTGCATAAAACTAATAACAAAGTAATATAGCCATCAGAATTGTATCAAATTAGTTTTATCACCATTTTATTGGTGGAGTCAATTTTTGAAAAAGGGCTGAAAAAGAAGAAGCAATCATGCAAGAGGTTGAGGAATGCTTTATGATTGCTAGTATTTCTCAAATCTTTATAGGCTTTTCTTAAATAAAATTGGATTTTGTGGATATCATGATAATAATAATCACTACAAAAAAGTTGTATCATTAACGACGGGAAATCCCGTCGCTAAAGGTCAATAATCGTTGATTAATGACGGGATTTACTGTCGTGAACCCGTCATCAAAGGGGCCGTCGTTAATGGGAAATCCCGTCGTTAAACCGTCGTAAAAGACAATTGCGACTGTTGTTCCCGTCTTTATTTGGTTGTTAGCCCGTTACGACGGGATTTTTGACCCGTCGTAATTAGGTTGTGGTTAAAGATACATATTCTTGCAGTGAGTGTTAGATTTTTTGTTTAATGATCCCTATGCAATACAACTTTGATCTCTAAAACTTTATGTGTTTTGCGTTTCGTGTTTTTATTTGTGGGTCTCTTTTTCAATTACCCTTTTTCCTTAACTTCTGGATGCTCACTTTCTTTATTTAAATATTTTAATCTAGATTTTTTTTTCTTTGTCTTTTTTTTTATTTTAGCATCAACAGCTTTTTATTTATTTTTAATTTATAATTGGGTGGGGAAATGGTACACACTCTATAGTCTATACTAGCATCCTAATGTAATGATCATCCCATGATAATGATTAAGAGTTTTCACTTGTGATCATAATTAGGTGCATTAAGAAATAGGGTATTGGTTTTGTATCATTAATACGAGCTTAGAGACATATACATGTTTGTTTAAGAAGTATAGCCAGTTCCTCGAAAAAAATTAATCAACCCGTGTGAACGCCTCGTGAAACTGGTTGGTAAACCCGTTTACGTTTATCTTCACGAGTAAGTTCATCAATTGGAATAGTTACTTGTTCCCATTTGTCATTTGATTAATGAACTAGCTCGACTTTCCTTTCCAAAAAAAAAAAATAAATAAAAAAAATCAAACTTTAGCTATTTGCCGGACTCATAATATATCTATACTAATATATTAAAAGGCGTTTTGAAGACACACCAAACCTCTTTGTTAAAAGTTACACTTCTTACCATCTTAACCAACTACAACTTATGTAATATCTTTCCATATAATCCTATATATTCTTTTTACAATAAAAAATACATAGAATAAAAGTGAATGTAAAAAAATGAATGATTACTTAATTCATAAATGTACAATTATTACTTTGAAGAAAATGATCCGACTTTGTTTAGATTTTTGGATGTGGGGTTAATCCGGGAGGTTGTTGATCGTCCACTAATCTTATGTCACCACCGTTATTTGATGATGACACCATCTCTAAGTGCACATATTTTTATAAAAAAAACCCGAATAAAAGTCAAAACCCGGAGCAACGCCCGGTTACATATATATAGGTTTTTAACTTATACTGCGTACATAATGAGTACAAAATGAAAGTGTGTGGAAGTAAGATAAAAATATATACAAGGAATCAAGGATTGTATAATGAAAAGGGCTATAGAGTAATTGGGAGCATAATACACATTATATTCTGACTTCTGAGGGTAAAAAGTTTATAATAGTAGCCCTTGATTGATTAATTATTGTATAGTCCACTAATTAAAACTTTGTCATTCATTACGATTCGCTTTAGAACATTTTGCACTTTTTTTTAAAGTATTATAGTGTGACGAAAGTACAAATGTCACACTGTCACGAGAGGCAATTGGCTCACAATTATTTCGAATCCGAAAATCTATTCAAAAGTTTTGCTCTAATATTAGAGATGACTTTCTTTAAGTTAATTAATACTTGTATGAAAAAAGATGTTGAGGGTGGCTATGGTATATGGATGCAAACGAGTCGAGTCGGTCCGATTTACCTTATTTAAGTTAAGCTTGATAAGTATTTTCGCTGTCCGAGCTTGTCTCGAGCTTAACAAAAATTTGCAATCAATATGTTGTTTGAGCTTTGGTTGCTAAGCATTAGCTCGAGCCGAACAAGCTTCATTCGAGCTTAATAAACAACTTTTGAGAAATCGTCAATTGATTTGAATCATATAATCAAGGAGAAATTTCCAAATATATATATATATATATATATATATATATATATATATATATATATATATATATATATATATATGACTGAAATATTGGATATTATACTACGCGATAGATTTGCTTCGGTTTTTATTCATTTCTTGACAGTTAAGGGTTATATTTTTGTTAAAAACTTATATTTTATTCCATTTAAATTATTTTTCGAGCTTGAGCGAGTTATATAAACGAGCTTATAAACGAGTAATTAATAAAAATGAGTGCTCGTGAACATTAACGAGTCGAACGTGTTGTTGTTCGAGCTTGACTCGTTTACTTATCGAGCGTATAATTTTTTTTCAAACTCGTTCATTAATTAATAAACGAGTTTTAACCGAGATTGCTCGCGAATTTATAGAGTAATTTACATCCCTAAGACCCATGAACAATATAGGCTAGTCTTCAAAGTCTAATATATGTACGATTTTAATTTTGGGACCTTGACGGCTCAAACATTTGACAAACGTATTGTTCGTAAAGGCTAGTCTTCAAAGTGTAATATAATGTACAATTTTATGTTATAATTTTGGAATCAATGTTTTTTTATACGAGAGTAAAGTTGTGGTCCCAATAAAAATTTATAACAACGTAATAACATTATTTTAGAGATGAACTAAAATGACAAATGAAGTAAATAAAAAGGAACCGATGAAGTATTAACATTATGGTGTTTCTCACACAAAAAAGACTTTTTTCACAAATTTTCCATGTAATGGATCGAGTAATAACTTTTTTCACAAAAAAGACATTGTCTTTCACTTGCACATAGTTCGTACATATACCACTATACAACTTTCTCAAAGACTGAATGAATACTTTCCAAAATCAAAATAATTTTAAAAAAGATTAATAGTTTAATACATATCACATCAAATTTGTTGTAGATTACTTGGATTCTCTACTTTGTTTGTTTTCACTGAATTATTGATGCTATAGAAAGAGATTGAGAGCTCCCTAGTCTCAATCTACTATGTAACCCTAATTCTAGTATATCATTATCCAAATTAATTGAGAATTAAGTGCAATCAAACTCAATAATAGAGCTACCACCTCCAAACGTCATCTAGGTGGGTTTTACTTTTTTAAGAACAAAAAAATCAAGCTAATTTTACTCTCTGTATCGTGATAGTCCGTTATTTTTAAACAAAGGTCGTTAAATTTGTCGTGGTTTTTAAACAATGAACTCTTATCTCCCTCCTTACATGGATTGATGCCTTATGTACGTTACTAGTAAAATCCTCAAGTAAGAAAAAAATGAAAATGATTATAAATAACCTAATTAAATTAATCTTCCCCTAGTTAGTTAATTAATCAATCACAACCAAAAGGATTATATTAAGAGAAAGAGTAGTCCCAAAGCACCACTAGTTTTTTGTCTTAAAGCTAAGACCACCACCTTTTCTTGCCCCCACTTTTCTTTATTTTCCATAAAGCAAAAGTAAGAATAAAAAGACTTAGCCAATGAAATATATTATTAAATAAACTAATTAAAATTTTAAAGTTGAAGTTAGAGATAGAAAGAGAATGCAAGAATACAAAAGCTTCCTCTCCTTAGTAAACCCCACAAAAACAACTTCACAAAAATAATTCTTCCAAACAAGTTATTTCACTTGGGCTTCTTCAACTATCTTCCCCATAAAAAAAAAAAAAAAAAAAAACTAGCTTCAACACAAACTTTTTTTAAAATTTATGATTAGCTAAATCAAGTAATTAATAGACTAATTAGGTAGATAGAACATAATTAAGATTACTTCCAAAGAAAGAAAGAAAAATTCTTGTATTTGTTGCTATTGTGGTTTTGAGAAGTTAGTGCTTTGTTTGGAGAAGTTAGGTGGAATAAATTATGATGGCAGGAAACCCTAGTAATTGGTGGAGCATGCATAGTAACTTGAGGTCATCTTCTTCACCAACTGATCATCATCAACATAATCATCATCAACAACATGAAGATGAAGAAGAAGATACTAATAATTTGCTCATCTCCCAAACACACCCTTCTAATTCTCTTTTACCTCTTCAATTTCTACATGGATCTTCTCATTCATCATCTTCTTCTTCTTCACTTCTTCCTTTTATCGCGTCGGCGGCCGACCCTCATGCCCATGACTTTCCTCATTCTTGGAGCCAACTCCTCTTGTAAGTAAGCTTGTTTTTGTTAATTAATCACTTACTATTATTAGTCACTCCATGATATATATCAAGTACTATAAGTAGTAAAAATTTGATTGTAACATATAGTACAAATTAGATATCCTACACTTAATTTGTAGGTTTCTTAAGTCTCATAGACTTATATTAGATATCATATATATAACATAACTCTATCTTATTTCATGGTTAATCTATCATCTAGGATAACTACGTTACAGGCTATATTTTGACCTTAAAAAAATTGACAAAGCTATGTTAATTAGCTTTCTTACACTCTAATACACTTATATCCGATATCATATAACATAACTCTACCTTATATGTTAATCTATCATCCAGTATAACTACGTTATCCTCCTCAACATGCTTATATTTTAACCTTAATTTTTTTTGACAAAGCTATGTTAATTACTTTCTTTTTGGGGGGTTATTGTGTTCTTTTGTGTAGGGGAGGAATGGCTAATGAACAAGAGGAAAGGTTTAGTTCAAGCGAATTCGAAGCAACAAGGGTGATTAATGGTGGTTTACAACAAATTGATGTTAAGCATGAGTTAAGTAGCCAAAGTAACAATCACACCACCACCACCAACAACAACAACAACAACAACAACAACAACAACAACAACTTGGAGTTGTATGGGAATCAATATCATGATCAAGAGCAAGAAGTATCAGTAGGAGTGAGTGATAGGGTGGCGGCGGCGGCGGTGGCGGTGGCGACAACGACGGCTGCAGCTAATTGGACGACTCATCAGATCATGCCAGCTTCATTATCCCCTAAATCTTGTATTACTAGCTTAAGTAGTAGTAATAACCATAATCATAATCATAACCATAACCATAACAATAGTAATATGTTAGACTTTTCTACTAATAATAAAAGGACACTTGAAGCTGAGAGTCATCAACATGCAGACCTTACTACTACTAATTCTGAGGTATATTATAAGTATATATTATGATCATCTTAATTAATTTTCTGTTTTCTTTGTAAAATTCCAGAATTTTTTTTTTCTTTTTTTTATATGTTATGTTTGAATTTTTGTGTTTAATTTTGGATGTTGTTAGCAGTGTAATA
The DNA here is from genome assembly GCF_020520425.1 of Spinacia oleracea. Classification (NCBI taxonomy): domain Eukaryota; kingdom Viridiplantae; phylum Streptophyta; class Magnoliopsida; order Caryophyllales; family Amaranthaceae; genus Spinacia; species Spinacia oleracea. The sequence continues at coordinate 186,020,463 of NC_079490.1, forward strand.
GCACAGCTACTAATGGAGGTGTACAACCACCTAAGAAGCCTAGGGTTCAACCCTCTTCCACCCCACCTCTCAAGGTAATTCCCTTCTCCCTCTCATTACTCTTCAAGCTAGCTCATCCTATCCGGGATTAATTGTCACGCTGTTAGTGTAATTTGAACCTAAATATGGACGAAATTATTATTATTATTATTATTATTATTATTATTATTAAGCTAAGTCTTACGTCAGATGATTTGATCGTTTAACTATTTAGCTATTTTGATATTTTTTGTTTGACGAACTAGAATTCTTCAGACTGTCTTTTACGAGGATTTGTCTTATTGTATGCTCTAGTTCGACACCTAATATCTCAAAATTTTAAATTATGGAATACATATAGCTATTTTATTTTGAGGATACATCTCTATGATTGAACTTGTTAAACCACAAACACAATAGGAGTTTCTTTCCCCTTTACTTTTTTCTTTAAGTAGAAAGGTGATGGTACTTGTATCTCTTTAGTTTTTTAGCACAATAATTTCTACCAAAAAACTTTACCTTTTACTATTCTTTATAAAAAAAAGTTAATAAATATATTAAGAAATTCTAATAGCTTTAATTATATTAATCATATTTTTTTTGATGGTGGGAATACAATGATAGGTGAGAAAGGAGAAACTAGGAGATAGAATAACATCCCTTCACCAGCTTGTTTCTCCATTTGGAAAGGTAAGTTCATCTCACTCCCTTTAGCAAACTTAAGACATTACTATTTCCATAATCCCATAATTTATGTTTTCATTGTATGTACTTTGTTACCTAAATTTGTTAAATTAGTTCAAAAATACATCATTTTCCACGTACTTATAGTGTCACTACAAGAATTTGTATCTTTAACGACAACCTAATTACGACGGGTTAAAAATCCCGTCGTAAAAGCCTTTTGCGACGGGGCTAACAACCAAACAATGACGGGAATAACCGTCGCAAAATGTCTTTTACGACGGGTTAACGACGGGATTTTCTATTAACGACGGCCCCCTTTTATGACGGGTTCGCGACAGGAAATCCCGTCGTTAATCAACGATTATTGGCCTTTCGCGACGGGATTTCCCGTCGTTAATAGTACAATTTCTTTTAGTGTGTGTAGAGGATTAATTAGTGAAGAGTGAATTAGGTAACACTAAACTGAACATAGACACAATTGTTTTAATCTATGTTACCCATACTCAAATACTCATGTCGGTTATAAATATGAGCCCAAAGTGTCTGATCGACTCAATTATTTTGTGAAAAAGTCAAAAAACTTCCATATTTTTGGTCTAAAATGAATTGTTAAAGTGACCTACTTATGACGGAATATTGAGAATCTGATACCTAAATTTGTTAAAGTAGTTCAAAATCATTATAATGTATCATTTTCCACGTACTCGTAGTGTGTGGATGATTAATTAGTGAAGAGTGAATTAGGTAACATTAAACTGGACAAATATAAGACACGGTTGCCTTAATCTAAGTTACTCAAACTCAAATCATGGTATCAGGCATAAATATGAGTCCAAAATGTCTGATCGACTCAATTATTTTGTGACAAAACTTTCATATTTTTGGTCTAAAATGAATTGTAAAAGTGTCCTACCTATGGCGGAATGTTGAGAATCTGATACCGATATTTAAAATGAAATGAAGAATACCAGTAAAACTAAAACACACATTTGTTAGAAACTTACTATCCATATACCTTACTGACTTCAGTTCAAGCATACGAAATACTTGATCAAACTTTTTGTTTTCAGACATTTTTATTATTTTGGTGACAAAAAAAAAAGGAACTGAAAAAGAGAAATGGGTTAATCTCCTTTTGCAGACTGATACAGCTTCAGTGTTGTTAGAAGCAATTGGCTATATCAGATTCCTTCAGGGTCAAATTCAGGTAATTTTTTCATTTTATTTTATTTTGTTTTTTATTTTATTTTTTTTTAAAAAAAGAAAAATGTTTTGTTTTGTTGACATATAATTGTGCCTTTGAGGAACTAAAATATCACTCAAGCATGCAGTTACTAGCAGTACTTTAAAAGACCCACATTTGTGCTCAACTGCCCAAATTCTTGCATTTTAAAAACATTATTTTTCTTTTTCCAAAATATGAAAAAAAAAAGAAAAAAAAAATCATACTTTGTAGTATATTGATGAAATGATGACTAATTAACATTGTATTTTATGATTTTGATTAATATAGGCTCTTAGTTCTCCTTACTTGGGAAATAATAACGCCTCTTCGAAGAATAACCAACATTCTGTAAGTACTAATTAATAACTTTTTCAAAAAAATCGTAATTCTTTTATATTACGTATAAAATATGGAGTAACCTATATATTTCCCTCGATATTTTAATTACAGATTCATGGAGAAAGGAATTGTCTATTTCCTGACCATCCTGGACAGGTATGCATTATTAACCACGTGTATACATTTTCTTTTTTATCATGATAGAACAGAGTATAAACCGGTAAAGTTATATTATTGTGAGTCTGCCTCATACAAGTTAGTTGTCTGATGTTCCGTGCATATAATAAACTGTTTTAAAAGCCGTAGATCATATTCGTGTTGGAGAGGCATCTTTAAGGAACTATTCTACTTACAAAAAGGCATATAAATGTACATATAAAGAACAATGTCCTCAGCTTTTAGGGTTGCCTTTTGAGTTTTGAAATACAAAAAATGTGATTAAATTAGAGACATGCATCTTTGGCCTAATTAAGTTAAAACTTGTTATTTAAATTTTTTAATGATAATTTAAACTTATTAATATTATTATTCTCCACCCTTTAATTTTGTAGCTTTTGAATGATTCCTGCCTGAAAAGAAGAGGAGCTGCATACCAAGAGGTACAACTAATTACATACATTCATACACATACATATAGTTTATTAATTACTCCCTCCGTCCCTTAATACTCGCACCGTTTTGACTGGACACGTTTGCCAATGCACAACTTTGACCACCAATATCTTTAACTACATATTATAAAAACTTATAAATATATTAATATTTTGAAAATATATATTAAGATGAAGATAACAATATATTATATACTAATATTTGTTTTCATATACTAGAAATAAAATAAGGTCAAAGTGAATTATAAATAGTACAAAAAATCAAAACGGTGCGAGTATTAAGGGACAGAGGGAGTACTTTCTTGTTTGCTTAATTATAAATAATGATGATTCATTCATTAACAAACACATAATCATTAACCCACTTGAGCACTCAATAATTAAGTTTGGTTCTTAAACACCATCATTTCATGTTTGATTATGTATAGTAGTATATACTTGACTTTACATACCAACATTTTAGTAGTCTTTCTACATACTAATCATTATAAAACCTTATTGTTCTTAATCCCAAATAGTCCACATGAAAGTCATGCTAAAAAGTGTAACAAGCTAGCTAGCTAGGTCATTGGATTCTTCTACCGTACAGTTACGTAAATAAAAAGTCTCATTTACATAATTACAATGTAACTATTTAACTTGTTACAAACTTAATTACAATGTTATACTACTATTGTGTAACGTTTTACTTCCATTTGATAGCTAGTTAAGATTATAAACTATTTCAAAGATTGTACGTAATATGTAGAGCGGCATACACCAAGGTCGTCTCTGGGAATTCAGAGGCTCTGTACTTATTTTATTTTACTCTTAATGAGATTAGTAACACTAATTTTTTTTTTAAAAAAATGTACATATTGGGAGTTGATCTTGCAACCTATGAAATATTAAGAGAATGTTGTACCATTGATCCACAAATCAATTACGGCCCTGTTTGGTTAGGAGTTGTTAGTTGTTGGCTGATAACTGATTAGACTAGCTGTTAGCGGTTAGCTGTTTGCATTAGCTGATTTGACTAGCTGGTTGCATTAACTGATTTGACTAGCTGTTTGCATTAGTTGTTTGTGTAAAAGTGTTTAGTAAATTAGCTGATAGTTGTTAGCTGTTTAATATGAAAACTGACCATTAAGGACATTGACATACTTTGTGTCTTATTAATATTAAACAAATATTTTATTGTGTTAATTTTTTTCTCTCTATATTTTTATAATAAACATTGACTAAATAAAATAATTTTTTTTTAAAAAAAAAAATTCTTTATTTAATAATATATATTTTTCAAATAGATAAATATTACTAATGAAATTTTAAGCATGATTGCAATATACTTCAATTGCTTCAAAGTACCAATATAAAATTTATTACAACAAAAAACGAATCTATTAAATATGGTGAAATCAAAATGAAAGTGTGAGTAATGTTTTTAGGAGAAAAATATGTAGGGTACCAAGGTTGATAGTGGTTGTAATAATAGGCAATAGTAGGACAAAATAGTCGTTTTCATCCACTTTCTGAAACCTCTAATTGCAAAAAGCTCCTATATTGAGCTTTTTTAAAATTAGCTTTTTCACCCCAAAACTCTCTTCCAATCCTCTCCTAACCAAACACTCCCAGTTAGCTTTATCTAAAGGTCAAACCTCTAATTCAATTCACCCCAAAAAGCTCTTTTTCCCTCAAACCTCTCCTAACCAAACACCCCCTAAGTATCTTCTATTTGCACGATTTACTATAAAACCAATAATTGGATTATGTAAGTTACCACTAATTTTTTTGGGGCCCCAAAATTTAGGGCCCTGTGCTGGAGGTCCTATTAGACCTCGTGATAGACGGCCTTGTCATACACATATATATAAACCATTCTGTTAATACTTTTTTTTACTACTACTCCGTAGTGTGTAAATAGGAAGTGTCATTTATATACTCCGTAATTATATACATACAACATGCATGGAGTAATTAATTAACTCGTTACAAACTTGGGCAATATAAATTACAAATTGGGGTGGGGGGATTTGAACCTGAAACCTACTGTACACAGACCCTCAGTCTTAACCACTAGACCAAGACATCATTGGTGTTACAAACTTACAGTTTAATTTACATAATTATATACATATAATATGTTAACTAGTTAATTGGTTACATACTTGCAATGTTATACTACATTACTACGTAACTTTTTATTTGGTACTTGATAAGATTACAAAAATTGTTTCATGTGTTTAATGAGGGGTTTTGAATAAAATGTTATTAGGACAACAAAGACGCAGCATCAAAGGATTTGTTGAAAAGTAGAGGGTTATGTTTGGTTCCAATATCTTGCACCCAGCTTATTGGGAGTGACAATGGAGCTGATTATTGGGCACAATCACTTGGTGGAGGATTTTAACCAATATTATATTATTATTATTATAGATTTATCATTACTTAATTAATGATGATGACATATAATTAATGTTGAATTGAAACTATATGCTTCAATTAATTAATGATATTATGTATAGGCAATTAATTAATTAGTGGAGTGGTATATCATCATGAGCACTCACTCTGCTTAAAATCTTGGAAGGTTGATTGCTCTTGATGCTATATATGCATAATACATATGTATTCCGGCTTGAAAGTTAAAACAATGCATGTTCGGGTGACCATATACTCCATATGATGTAAAGTACGTACCCTGAATTCTGTATGAAAGGTTTATTTACCTTTTCTTGTAAGTTGTAACGATGAGAAAGTCTCGTCGTAAAAGATCAATTGTTATTTGCAGGGATTGATCCCTAGTCACGTACTCACTTCCTTTCCATTTTATTTTTCTTATCTCTTTCTTTCTAACAAGTAATTAAGAATTGTCAAAATGGCTTGTTAACCCTTGTAAATCTATACGGAGTTGTTCCATATTAAATTTTGACGCTATTCACCCACTCTACTTTAACAAGTCATCTGTTATTTAGAGCATCTTTATTGGTAAGCGAATTGCTACATTTTTTTTTTCATTTGCCACATTAAATTTTCAAGAAACTACATTTCCATATGTGTTTTTCTCTAACGGTTAGCAAGTTGCTTGAATTGTAGTCCCATTTTTTAATTTATTTTTATTATTCAATTAACATTTTTTTCCGTTCATTTTTCCCAAGATAATTAGTTTTATAGAGCTAATTTGCTTAGCCGGGCTAATTGCTCATATGTACTCCAATGGTTGGTTAGTAGTTATAAAATTTATGAAAATTGCAAACTAGTCCCTCCAAGTTATTCTTATACTGTTATACATCCATCTCAACAAATATTTTGATTACGATCTACCAACTTATTCTTATTTTCCCACTCTAAATCTCTATTTTTTCGCCCACTTCATCGCTCTTTCTTACTCCCACCGTCCCAAAATTATCTTCCTGCTTTCCTAAACGAGCATCCCAAAATTATCTTCCTGTTTCTAATTTTGGCTACTAAGATTCCCACTTTCTCATGTACTATATTAATTAAAATTGAATTGAAAACCCCACTCATGTACTATATTCCACTTTTCTCATGTACTATATTTTCTTTCACATGTACTTTATTCCACTTTTCCATACAACTCAATCATCATTTGTACTCTATTCCACTTTTTCATGTACTATATATTCCACTTTTTTTTAAAATCCGTGTTTTTGGTCAAACAGGAAGATAATCATGGGACGGATGGAGTATTAAAAGTTTTCTACCAAAAATCAAGAGGTTACCTCTTGGAGTATTACATTCACCAACAATTCTCAAATACCTTTTACATGTTTGCGATCCTTGTCAATACAAAGAAATAAAAATAGAGATGACGAATTGTCGAGGAAAATTGACATCCATTTTTAGGCCTACTGATGAGTCATATTTGTATAGGGTATTTTAGGCGCATTTAGGTTGCATTATTAGGCATTTATATCATTTTAGTTGCATTTAGGATCACATTTGCATAAGTTATCGTTGTCGTACTCTATTACGCCCCGTTTGTGTTTTCTTAATGTTTCAGGTGATTTTACGGTCATTTGGATGCTTTCGGAGTGTTATGAGTTGATTTGGATGATGAACGGATGGAATGTTGACTCGAGGATCATTGCATATCTCTAGGGATAATTTTGAGTCAATAACGAAGCTAAACGCTATTTTTCTAAGCATCAAAACGGACAAGCGTTCACTCTTTTGATGATATCTCAAGTTCTACATGTCGGAATGAAGCGATTTTTATTGGTCTAGAAAGTAGACTTCAAGAGCTTTCCAACGACAGGTCACACGTCCTTATAGGCATTGTAGAACAAGAGTTATGACATAAACAAGATGGCTCGACTATCCGATTCGCCCGAAGCCCAAAACGATGGCCCAATCTTCCCCTTGGGCGCGAAAACCAGCGACCCACCAGCGGGCCCGCTGGTTTCTCCGCCCAACTACTTCCACACGCGGGTTCATGCTTTCGTCTTGGTGATCGTCCAATTAAATCTTAGCTTATGTAATTGTTATCTTTTCCTATTTTGTTTAGAATTTAGGAAGCATATAAATACTTGAAAGGATTGCTTTATTTCCCTCATGCTTTTATTTCCTTGAGGTTTTAATTCTCTTGGAACTCCTCTCTCACGTTTTTTTTCTCTCTTTTCTTTTTCATGAACCATAGTTTTTCTACAAACTCCATTAATGTAATTCTTTGAGGTATTATTGATTTTCGTTTTTATTTTATTTATTGCTTTTAATTATGTTTTCATTCTTAGATTTGATTTTCATTGTTCGTTTCATGATTGAGTAGTTTCTTTTCTAGGGTTTGGGAATCCATGTTTATATTATGAATCCTTATTATTATTGTTGATGGTTTGATTATTCATTGATATTTCTAGTTGATTAGGTTTATATTGTTAATCTTTGCAATCTGATCAATTGTTTGATTAAATCATGCTAATAGGATTTTGAATCGAAAGATCGAATTTTAGAGGCTTACCTACAACTAGCAATTCTGATTATGTTAGCGATCGTACTGCATATGTTGAATTGAGAGTGTTAAGACCCGACCGTAGGATTAACTTGTGCTCTAGATACTCTGAATACTTGAATTGTTGATGATGTTTTGATTGATTTTGAACTATAAACATGGTGAACCATTGCCCTAGATCTTTTAATTTTTTTCCTTTTTATTTTAGTTTAAACCTTCAATCCTAAATTTCGTGACATCGTTAGTTTCACCGTACTTTGAAAGCTAGATTTAAATAGCCATCTCTCTGTGGATTCGACCCTACTTACCCTACTACATTGTTAGGAGGATTCGTTAGGATTCTATTTTTGACAGGTGTACGACAACCTATCAAATTTTGGCGCCGTTGCCGGGGAGACGGTTTTATTTTTCTTTTTAGCTTTTATTTTTGGTGAGACTACATTGTATATATTTTTTTTCGTTTGTGTATAAAATTTCCCTTATTTTTTTTTTATATACATGGCTTCTATTTGTTTTCCTCAATTCGAGAATGAAGTGTTTTGGAGGTATTATTATAGACTCGGAGATTTTCTTGGTCCAAATCATCTTTTTGAACAATGGGAACTATGTATGGTGATTTATGAGGGATTGAATGAAGATACAAGATTGGTGTTGGATTCCATGAGTAGTTATATATTTGTGGAGAAGACTCCAGAAGAGTGTTGGGATTTGATTGAGCAATTAGCTAGGGATACATATGAGTGGGAGATGACAATGCTTGTTGAACCTACTCTGCAAAATTTCTCTTTTCCTATTCCTCAAACTCACACCCCTCCCCCATATTATTGTTCTTATTGTCATTGTCATGACCTTGATACTTCTCTTTGTCCCTATAACGAGTCATATGTTAAAACTGTCAACCCTTTCCTTCGATTTAATACGCAAAATTTCCAACTCGAACCATCTTATTATGACATGAAAATCCTTTATAATGATGATGATGATGATGGTGGATTTGTTGAGAATGTTAGTTCATTAGAGGAAGGTTATCATTTGACTTTTGGTACTGATGAGGAAAAGTTGGATATAACGGAGACTTTGGAGGTTGAAGAATCACTAATGTTTGTAGAATCGATGATTGAGAAACCATTGGTTGCGAAACTTTTGGTTGAAGATTTTAGTGACAAGTTTATTCACGAGGGTGGAATTATAGGTAAAAGCATTAATGTTGAGCCTATATCTCCTCCCGCCTACGTCCCGTTCTCGCGGAGGCTTGATCTTTTTCCTACATCCCCCATGTTAAGTCTTTCGCACTTTATCAATAGGTCTCCATTCCATGATACATTTGACCTTGCCGACCTTGATGCTCATTCTAAAACGTTTACATTGCCCGAGGAACAATTAGAGGGAAGTTGTAAATATTCTCTTTTTTCTTTTTCTTTTGATTTTTCTTCTACTTCTGATTCTTTTTCTTTTGGTTTTATTTTTTCTGCTTATCTATCTAATACCCTATTTGCGAGGATGAATGTGGTTTTACTCAAGCCATACGTAGTGCTCAATGACATGTTTGCAGGGGCATTTGATAAATTACTCAAGGCGTTGGATTCTTCTGATTAACAACTTGAGTGGAGTCAAGCTAAAGACTTAAAACGAGCGCTTATCGGGAGGCAACCTGATTCCTAACTTTCCCTCATTTCAATTTTCTTCATTTATTTCCATTTTAATTTAGTATTTTATTTCTATTTTCTTAATTTATTGAAAAAAAAAAAATTTAAAAACAACAAAAGCACAAAAATATTTTCTTTTGAGTTCACTTGAATTCATAATTTTATTTTATTTTTAGATTAGTTTTCGTTAATCATATTTATTTATTTATTTATTTATTTTGCGTTTGATTTTACTAATTAATGATTTTTTTTCCCTTTGAGTTCGCTTGAATTCATATTTTTATTTCATTTTTAGATTAGTTTTTCGTTAATCGTATTTATTTATTTATTTATTTTTATTTATTATTTTGTGTGTTTAATTTTCACTAACGATTCTAACTTTGAGTTTAGTGGTGTTTGAATTTTTTTTGGCGCCGTGAATTATTATTTTTTCAGAATTATAGGTGCAAAATCAAGTCCATTCCGAAAATCCGATGCATCGACAAGCTTTGTAAGCCACAATTATGCAGCGAGCAAGCGATTCACGCCCAGCGAAGGAGTTCATTATCCGCGCATAATCCAGCGCCAAGCCAGCTACGTCGCTGGCCGTTCTCCCCTCGCAACTGAACATTCTGCCTTGTGCGCTGGCCATCCAGCGGCCTCGCTGGAATTCCCGCCCCACCTGATTCAAAATAAGGAAGAAAATACTAAGTCATCCACCTACGTAACTCCATCACCTTCGCAACTCCATCACCTTCGCCATCCACCAACCCCCTCCCTCGCCCGTGGCACCCTCTCTCCTCGCACCTCAACCACAACCGCCGCCGCCTGCATCACCCCCTCCTGCACCGGCGGTCGGCGAAACCTCACCCGCGACACCATCTCCCTCTTGCCACTAACCCACCCCACGCAATCTCCCTTGCCAGCAACCAGTTCGCCATCACCACCACTCCTTCGCACTTCCTTCCCTATCGCACACTGGCCTCCTACCACCATCGCCTCACCGGCGTCCCGCCGGCGCAGAACCACAAACCGCCCACCTTCGCTTCCCCACCAGTCGTCCATCCATCTCCTGTCGTTTTCGCCCAAACACCATCACCCACGACACCATCCCCTTCCGCGCCGCCAGCCACTTGCAGCATGGTGGTCGGCGCACCAGCCTTCCAACACTGCCATCTTCCCTCCTTTTTCTCCTCTCCAATCTCCCATATTCACCATTGTTCTATTCATAATTTAAAACCCTAACTTTTGAAATCAATTTGGGGGTTTTTGATTATTTGTAGGCATTGGCAAATTGTGTAGTATTGTGGCTTGTTTGTGGAATTCACGTGCTTTCGTAACCAAATTCTAGTCTTTGTGGTGCACAAAAGATATTAAAATTTCAATTTTTCTAAAGTTTATTCACTTGAATCATTTTTTGAAAAGGAAATTGGAATTTTCATGTCAATATTGGTTGTTGAATCTGAATGGTTGTCGTTGTTGGTGATATGAATTATTTGTTGAGATTGGTTAACGCTTGTCGGTTGTCAAGTTTGAATTATTAGCATTGGGCGAACATTGTCATTGCTTGAATTATTCTTTGGGATTGATCGTTGAATCTTGAAGTATGCACCGTCTTGGTTGATTGGAGTATTTTAAATCGTGGTTGTTGCATCATGAAAGCAACTAAACCAACTAGCTCTCACCCAAATCCACCACATCTATGGAGATTGGCTCTTTGCGGTCGTCAATTTGAAGCTTCTGGCCACACCGCTTCTACTGTCGACAGTTCTACCGAGTCATCCTCGGCCGACGAGGCTCATCACGAGTGAGCACTTTCCATCTCTCTCCCTTGTTTGAGTTATATTGTTGCTATTTTCACAGTGAGGGCACTGTGTTTTGTTTAACTTGGGGGAGGGATATCTATCTTTATTGCTTTCTAGTATAGTTTTATTGCTTTTTTAGGTGTTGTACGCTTTGTACCATCCATTAGGGGTGGGAGTTTACGTGCAACGGAAAAAAATGTACTGCTTTCCTAGTGTTATTGTTCAATTTAGTTGCATTTTTTGCATTCATATGTCTTTATACCCTGCATTGTGCAATTGACTTTCAAACTATGTTCGGGCTTTATTTGACTCTCTTGAGCTTCTTTTGAACTTAGTTATGATTCTGAAATTCAGTCGGTCATGCTATACATTGATAACTGCTTGGCATTGTGTGAACCAATTGAATGGTATGCGGTAAGATGTTGGTCTCGTGTCAAGAATAGCTAGCCAATTATCTTGTAGGTCACCTTACTATGTGTTTGTGTGATTGATGTGACTTGTTATCGTATGATTTTGGCTTGAGATTCATTAATAGTTTAGTTGCAACTCACGCATGCCGCGTATGACAGAGGCCATTCTCTTAGGAAGCCTTCAGACGAACTTAGAAACATCAGTTCCTGCCTTTCATACCCATGTTGTAGCCTTGTCCGTTTATTGTTTTAACTCCACAAAATTGAGCCCTATTAGCCCCGTTGGTTACTTGTCCCAAGTCTAGCTTGGGGGAGCTTCGGTGTTCGTAATGGTTTCATTGATGTTGATTGATTGGCACACTAAGCCAATAGTTCGTGGTTCGAGGCTATGTTTGGATTTGTGGTTCGGAAATGGTGTATATTATTGTTGGCACCCAAGCTTGTAACAGTTAGCATTAGATTTATTTATGTACTTTCGATTTCATTATCTAGTTTCATTTTCATTCAATAAAAAAAAAAAAAAAAAAAAAAAAAAAAAGAAAAAAGAAAGAAGAAAAAAAAAAAATAGAGAAAAATCAAAGAAAAAAAAAATATGTTTTTCGTTCTTGTATGTAATTTGAAAGCAAGGAAAGGGGAATGAAGAAAGATCATTGACATTATATTATGTTTTCCCTTGGTTGTAACTTGGTTGATTGTTCGGGTTTCATGGTTCGATGGAGTTGGATTTGCGGCATTATCACGCCGACGCATATAGTTCACATTTTCTCCCCAAGTTGGACCTTACTCTCACTTTTTCCCAAATTATACCCTACCCTTCCTTTTCACCTAGCCCCATTACAAGCTTATTATAAAGACCTCTTGATCGGCATGTTTGTTTTGTGATTGAATGAAAATCGTTTCTTGCTATTGTCATCTTACCCTATGTTGCATCATATATTTATATTCTACAAGGTATGCGGCGACGACTAGCTTGATTGAGAATAGTTTGTGGCTAAGCTTGGTTGTTTCGATTGTGGATCACGATGCTTTGTGGTTCTATTTGTATCTGAGCTAGATTTCCGTCTCAATAACTCTGTTTGATTGTTTGCTCGAGAGTTAGGTTGGTCTTACCATGGTTTTATGAAAGTCAAGTGCGTCTTGCTTCTCTATCTTTGGTTTAGTGTTGCTTGGGGACAAGCAACAGTCTAGCTTGGGGGAATTTGATGAGTCATATTTGTATAGGGTATTTTAGGCGCATTTAGGTTGCATTATTAGGCATTTATATCATTTTAGTTGCATTTAGGATCACATTTGCATAAGTTATCGTTGTCGTACTCTATTACGCCCCGTTTGTGTTTTCTTAATGTTTCAGGTGATTTTACGGTCATTTGGATGCTTTCGGAGTGTTATGAGTTGATTTGGATGATGAACGGATGGAATGTTGACTCGAGGATCATTGCATATCT